>NW_020954026.1:553071-589494 GCF_900497805.2 Vombatus ursinus
GTGGACTAGTGTGCCTGTCTTCCCACAATCTCTCCAACATTAACTACTCTCATATTTTGTCATCTTTGTCAGTTTGCTTGGAGCCAGGTGAAACCTCAGCACTCTATCTACTGTGCCACCTAGCTATCATGTTCTTTGAGCAATCTTTATATGGCCCAGGGAGGCTAAGTATCTCCTGCCTCTGATATTTACCTGTATGACCTTAGTTAAGACACTTAACATTTCTGGGTCTCAGCTTCCTCACTAAAGAGAGAAGATTGGACTAGATGACCTTTGAAATCCCTTCCAACTTTAGATCTATGATCTTACTTAGTGATGTGCCCAAGAGAACTAAGGAGCCAAAACAAAGCCAGAGGAGCACTGGGCAAGTAATCACCTCCCTCTAAATGTCAGTGCCCTAGGGCAAAATTCTAGGGATCCATCCTCTCTGTCTAGAAACATAAATGGTAGACCTGGAATTCCAAACCAGGTCTTTAGATTCCAAGTTTGATACAGTTTTCATTATCTGACATCCTGACTGACCTTTCTCAGTTGGTCAATCAACAAGCATTTAAGTGTCTACTATGTGCCTGCACTGTACTAAGTGCTGGGGATAAAAAAAAAAAAAAAAAGGGAAAGCTGTGCCTTGTCTTAAAGAACTTTCATTCCAATGGGGGAGATGAGAGGCAAAAAAATAAAAAAAATTGTGCATTTAAGATATACATTTACATTATATTAATTATATTAATTATATTATATTATATTATATTATATTATATTATATTATATTATATTATATTATATTATATATATAAAGTACTCTGAGAGAAAGATGATCTAAGAGGGAAGGTACTACAAAGGGAGCTAGGTGGGGATTGAGAAACACCTGCAGAAAGGGAGGTTTAAGCTGAATCTTAAGGAAGCCAGGGAATCCATTGGGTGGAAGTGAGGAGGAAGAGCATTCAAGGAGTAGAGGACAGCCAGTGCAAAGACATGGTGATGGAAACACCAGTAGAAGCCATGAAGACAAAAAGAGGTTAGATCCCTGGGCCCAAATTCAATCTGGAGGTGTGGAGGATGGCAATAAATGAGGGCAGGACAGGAATCCTGACTGAAAGACAGATTAGCATCACAGTGGAAAGCTAGTCTGGAGGAAATTGATTAGTCCAGCTTAATGCCACCAAGACTAAAGATGACTTTCCCCTTGGGGAATAACGGGTCACCTGTCAGAACTGCACTGTGTACCACTGAACTGAGACAATGGATTCTATCGTGGCCCTCTAATGAAAGATACATAAGCTTCAGTGCAGGAAAGAATCTTTAAGCTCATCTTTGTCGAACTTTATTTTGCAGAAGAGGAAACTGAGGCCCAATAAAGTTAAGTGACTTGCCCAAGCCATACAGAGAGTAAGTAGCAGAACCAGCATTCTAGTGCAGGCCTGCTAATTCTAAACCATTTTACATAAGAGGAAACTGTAAGGTCTAAATCAGTTGTTGAAGATCACAACGGTATTATCAGAATCAGGTCTGCTTATGGATATGACTCTTCCACAAAAGATGATTTCTTATGGTTTTCCAGATCTTCTCCCTGAGTCCACTTAGCACATTCTCACTTGAAGTCAAGTTTTTCATGCCTATGCCTTATCCCCTACTAGACTGTTTCTTGAGGGTAGGTCCACTATTGTCTCTTCATTTTCATAGCTCACGTACTGAGCATCGATTCTCAGTAAATGAGCACTGAATTGAACTGAATGGAATTTCAGAGTCTCAGTCTTAGAAACAAAATCAGAGAATATCTAGTCAGTCCTCCATTGCTGGAAAATGGAATGGAATGGGGTATCATTGTCATTAGGGGGATATTCTGGAAAGGAGGAATCCTAATCCCTTTTTCCACCGCCAGCTCGCCTCTTCCTACACACCAATCCCAAAGTGAGACTAGAGTTGAACAAGTTCAAGCACCCTATGACGTAAAGAATCAAAGGACCGGTGGTTACTGCATGCTTCTAAGTTAAACCTGTCTTGCCTTTCTGGCCTTTGGACATCTTCTGCAAAACAAACTAGAAGATTGTTTCCATTCCCTACACTAGGAAGTTGACAAGTATCTAAAATGGTCCATCTGGTAGATGTTTTGAGTGCTCGAAAGTAAGTACTGGCTTGACAAGGTCTTGATCTTGTCCTAAGATATGAGAGCCTGGGGAATGCATCTGGTCATTTGAAGATTTGGTACTGCAGCAAAGAGACTGACATTTATGTAGCATTCAAGGTGACCCTTTACCTCTCAATACTCTAGGCCAGCAGTGGGGAACCTGCAGCCTCGAGGCCACTTGTGGTCTTCTAGGTCCTTGAGTGCAGCCTTTTGGCTGAGTCCAAGTTTTACAGAACAAATCCTTTATTAAGGGGATTTGATCTATGAAGTTTGGATTCAGTCAAATGAAGGGTAATGTAAATGGCAGACAAAGTATCAACATTCATTAGTAAAGAAAGTTTCCTCATTTGGGAGTCCCAGGCCAATGAAAGCATAGGTTCAATTATGATCCTTTTTTAAGTTTTTCAAAGAGTTCGACATGTGTTATTTCACTTGAGCATCATAGCAACCTTGGAAAGTAAATAGCAATCATCTCCATTCTACGAGTGAGGAAACTGAGGCTTAGAGAGGTTAAGGGAGCAATTTGCTCAGGGTCACAGTTGCTGAATGTCAGAGGCAGGATTGAAGTGCAGATCATTCTGATTGGACCTTCTGTCTGGATGCTATCCACTACATCCCACCCATCCTTAGAGATTCAAAGCAGGGGAAAATTACAATACCCTTTAGTCATTCAGATTTGTGTTTCAACTGGTGTGTATTGCTCGTGTTAGAGGTCCGCAGTTACAGAACCACTCGATCCAAGAGCTGAGTTAGATAGACCTTCCAGTGCCGTCTAGTTCAAGCCTTCCTTATCTGATCTTCTTTCACGCAATTTACATGAAAAGTGCTGGTACAGCTTCTGCTTGAAGAACTCAGAGGATAAAGAACCCACCACCTCCTGAAAGAGCCCACTGCACTTTTTTTTTAAAGGCAATTGGGGTTAAGTGACTTGCCCAAGGTCACACAGCTAGTAAATGTCAAATGGTTGGTCTGAGGTCGGATTTGAACTCAGGTCCTCCTGACTTCAGGGCCAGTGCTCTATCCGCTTCTCCACCTAGCTGCCCCTACCCACTGCACTTCTGAACAGCTCTAATGGTTGGCATGATTTTTCTGTCATCAAGCCTAAATTAAATTCTTTGCAATTTACATTCATTGCTCTTTGTTGTGCCTTCTGGGACCAAGCAACCCTGAGGGTCTTCCCCTCCCAGATTGATTTTCGTTCATTCTATTAAAGGGGTGGTCCCTGATTCACTTCTTAAACAGGCCTAATCACTGAATGGGCATTGCATCACTCAAAGTGAGAACGTGGAAAGATCTTAGCTTAAAACGGCCAACGTCTCCCACTGCATCCTGGGCCACCTCCAGTTGTCCTGATCTATAACTGGCCCCTGGAACCAGACGACTCTGGAGGAGAAAGTGAGACTGGTGATTTTGCACAGCCCTCCCTCCTTTAAATCCATTTCAGTTGCAAGTCATGGCATCATCTTGCTGATGTCATGGTCCTCTTCGAGAACAAAGGACAAACTGCACACAACTTTCTCCTCTACAAAATGAAAGGGGCTAGGTTAGAATGACCATCATCTAGAGGAGCCATACCAAGAAAGAGCATTCACTCAGCAAACAGACCCTTCCGCCCTTGACCAGGATCCTACCTCCAAGGAGGTATCAGCAGAATAATGTAGGCAATAACCACGTAAGTAGATCAGGGTCCAGAATAATAAGGGATCCTACTGCAGAGTCCCTAATCACTCTAGATAAATGTGAGTTCAATAAACCCAAGTGGAGGAAGTGTGGATAGGAGTAGAGTAAAGAGACAGCTTTCAGTAATAACAATTCAGGTTTCTATGGCACTATCAGGAATACAAAGCACAATCCCAGCTTTAGGGCTGGAAAGGACTTCAGAGGCCTTCTGTGAGGAAACTGAGGTGGAGGGATGTTAAGGGATTTGCCCAAGATCATAGAGGTAACAAGTGATAGAGTCAGGAATTGAACCCAGGTCCCCTGCCTCCAGAGCCCACTTTGAGCCACACCAAACTCCCTATAAGAAGGGTAATGGAAATTCTATCTGCTCCTTTACAGATGAAGTAACTGTGTTTCAGAGGGGGCAACTCACTTGCCAGAGTCACAGTTACAGAGTGATAGTGTTAGAGACAATTGTTATTCAGTCACGTCCAACTCTTCAAGACCCCATTTGGGGTTTTCTTGGCGGAGATACTGGAGTGGTTTATTATTTCCTTCTCCAGTTCATTTTCCAGATGAAAAAACAGAGGCAAACAGGGTGAAGTGACTTCCCTAGGGAAACACACCTAGTAAATGTCTGAGGTTGGATTTGAACCCAGAAAGATGAGTCCTCCTGACTCCAGGCCCAGCACTCTATCCACTGAGCCACTTAGCTGCCCTATTACAGTCAGTACTGGAACCCAAATTTTAAAATTCTAAAACCATGTAGGATCCAAAGATGTTTACTCAACTCTCTTCTTTTGAAATGCCTGTGTGACTCTGCTCCAAGGCAACCTGAAGGCCCTCTAGATTCTTTTGACCTGCCTCAAAGATTCTGGGGATCCTCTCCAGTACAAAGAGAATCCAGGTAAGTAGGTGGTGATTGAGAAGGCTTCAAGTCACCTTGCACCTTTGCTCAGCAAGGGAGCTGAGAACTAGAGGAATTTCCACAGCAGGGAGCTGATCAGAGGGCTAGGGGTATTCCAGAAAGAAGGCAAGACTTTTTAAAACAAGAAGCCAAAAAAAAAAAACAACCCCAAGAAGCCAAGAGTGTGCTTTGGGTCAGCAGAGGGAACTATTTGGACAGAGGAAATAGGCATTGACAAATTGGAGCACACCAAAGGAAAACAACCAGGATAGTAAGAAGACCAGAGACTAGGGATGGAATGGTTAAAGAAAGGGTTAAGTCTAGAGATGTTTAGCCTAATAGGTGGCTAAAGCTATTTAGCCTACTCAGTCAGTCAACAAGCACTGTACATATGTTTATAAATAAATATACATATATTTATACAGATATATGTATAAATATACATATGTTTACACATATATAAGTATATAAATAAACATGTGTATATTTATTTATATATGCATACTAAACCTAGGAAAGAGAAGGCTTAGTAAAAAGATAAACTTGCTGTCTTCAAGCATTTAAATGATTGCTATATGGAAGGGATTAGACCATTCTGCTTGGGTCCAAAGGGCAAAAGAGAGAGGCAGCCTGGCATAGGGGATGGAGGAAAGGCTAGACTTGGAGCCAGAAAGACCTGGGTTGAAATCCTATCTCTGACACTAGTAATATGGCTCTGGACAAGTTACTTAACCTCTCTGAGGCTCAGTTTCCTCACCTGGAAAAATGAGGGCCTTGGGCTAGATGGCCTCTAAGGTTTCTCCTAATTCTATGAGTTAAGAACAAGGAGTAGAAGAGGAGAAAGGCCCAATTTTGCTCTCCTCATCTATAAAATGAAGGGATTGGATTAGATGGGATCTGAGCAGGTATTCTGGCAAATGTTTAACAATCAACTCTCCTCTCAAAAATGTGCACTGGACACACTTTAAGTTTAATCTGCATTATTAATATTTTCTCTGTCACTTTCATAAGTGTAAACAATGATCAAATTCTAAATCAAGCCCTGATTTGTAGCATTTGCCAATTTCTGCAGTGTTAAGGGTCACACTGAAAATTTAACAGTTTGAGCTGGTTTTGAAGCCCCTTCCTGCTCTCTCCATGACTCTCAGATGTCACTGGATGTGAAGAGAAACTTGCCTTGCATTGTAGCTGTCCCACGGTGAGGAGGCTGCCTCAGAAGAGGGCAGTTAGTTGTCTCATCACAGGAAATATTCAAGCCAAGGTTCTGGTCTCATTTGTCAGGGAGATTGTTGAGGGCATTCTCAGCAAGGTAGAGGTTAGATTACTAGGTGACCTCTGAGGATTCCCCTGACTTTGAGAGTCTGGGATTTGGATGCAATATGGACACCTCATCCTTACCTTTCCCACCCTACCACATCACCCCCTGAGGAAAGTGAATGGCCCAAGGAATTGTATTTTTATAAATGGTAAAAACAAAAAGAATGGCTAATTTGGAAACTTGGACCAGAATCAAAAATTGGGGACTAATTTTCCAGCATTGATACTTGGAACCGAAGATTTGTCAGGAGACACCAAGTTGCATTACATGATTATCCAGTCAACAGATGTGACTACCATGGGCCTTATTAAAAGAATCTTGACTCTTTAGGGATGCAGGCATGTGCATATTAAAACAATCCCCTAGTGAGAGCTTGGCACCTCAGGCCCTAATCATCAAACCAAAAGATTCCAAGTTTTCATTCAAGAAAGTTCGGCCATCATCAAATTAACCTCAGTAAGGAGCAAATACCGATGTGGAAAAATGAGTCTGTGACAGCCTGTACCTGTCTGTCAGTTCCCAAAATATTGAGGTGAAGAAGCAATTGTCTCATTTAATTCCTAGCCACGAGCTATTTCACAAAACACTCCCACATATTTCTCATTGTTCTCTACCTTGTGAAGGCATGTTTTCTTGCTGGTGTCATCCTTGGAGGTGACAATGCCATCTGTTTGATGCTGGAAGGATGTTAGAAATCATCAGCTCCAACCTAGCACTTTATGGAGAAGGAAGTTTTGGCCCAAAGAGAGCAAGTAACTTGCCCAAGGTTATATAGTTAATAAGACAGGTAGGATTTGGACCTGTCTGCTGGTTCCAAATCCAGGGTATTTTTTTTCAGTCATACTACTATTCTTGGATGTCAGAATTTTTAAAAAAAATTGGTAAGCTGTATTTGAATAGCAGAAAGTCAGAAACAATCCATTTGCCCATTGATTGGGGAATGGCTGGACAAAGTGTGACACCTGATGAGAATTTAATTCATTCTAATTTAACAACCATTTTTAGTTAGTTTTTTTATTAAAATCTATTTTCTCTCCCTCCCTTCCCTCATTGAAAAAGAAAATAATTGTTAATAAATATGTATAATTAAGCAAAATAAATTCTTTTATCAGCATGTCTAAAAAACATGTTTCATCCCCTCTGTGATAGGAGATGGGTGCAGGCTTCATTATCAGTCCTCCAGACTTCTGGTGCTCATTGCATTAATCAGAGTCCTTGAGGCTTTTGAATCTGGTTTTTGCAGTTATTGTACAAATTGTTCTCCTGGTTCTGCTAGAAACATGTATTTCTTGAGAGCTCTCATGAACTGCAAGATAAACAACCATATTATAATATTGAAAGCCGGAAGGAATATTAAAGATCAGCCAGTCAGCTCCCCACCCCTCCCCATGACAATTCACTGAGTCCTGAGCAACCCTCAAGCACATTCAAATAGCTGCCTAGCCTAGTTTTCTTTGTAAAAAGGCATAATAACTAAGTTCCCCTTTCCCCTCCTCCCCAGGAATCTAGTGAGGAGCTGTGAGGTATGCCTGGAATTCCAGCTTGGGAGAAGATGACTGAACAACCAGGACCTGCCATTGTGTGTTCAGTCTATGGTAGGAAGTTCCTCCCTTCCCCCCTGACTTCCTGAATAACACAAATGCGATGATTATTATCACACTTGGTCATCCCAGGGGGAGGCTCTGCTCCTGGTCCTAGCGATTGGCTTTTAAAGTAAGATTGTCCCTGAGCCGAGAGTTTCATTAAATCAGAAAGCTCTTCCAGCTCCTGCTACTCACTGGGAAAGGCTATGGTTAACGATGTTCCTCCGTCCGACACCCCTCTGTCTCACTGACATCCAACTGATAACCTTTCAAATATTTAAGGACACCCATGAAGATGAGGCCCTTCATCTTCCCAGTCACCTTTCTCTCCACACTTTCCAGTAGAGCAAAATGTACATTAAACCATCCCAAAGCACCACCTGATGTTCATTAAATTGGCAGATAATTTAAAATAATAAAATTCAAAGTTTTCCATTTTTTATTTAATTTTGTTTTCAATTAACAAAAATCCATTTTTTTCCTTCCTCCTCACTTTTTAGAAAAAAAGAAAAGAAAAATCCTTGTAACAAATGTGCATAGTCAAGTAAAACAAATTCCCACAACTTCATGTCCAAAAAATATCTCATTCAGCACCCTGAAGCTATCGTCTCTCTATCAGGAAATAGGTAACCTAAATCAGAGGTGTAGAACAATCTGTATGCAGGCCACAATACTCCCTAGTGGCCCCGAACCAGATTAAAATATCATTGGGAAGTATTTAAATAAACAATTAAAAAAAAGAACTACATAATATTAATATATGGTTTTCTAAGTCAACCTGCAATAATCAAGGGTCTTTTTCTATGTTTGATGGCCCCCATTTCTATTTGATTTTGACACTGCCCTAGATCATCATCCAGTCCTTCGAAATCACGAGTGGTTACTGCCCTGATGAGAGTTCTTAAGTCTCTTAAAATTGTTTGTCTTTACAGTGTTATTATTATTGTGTAAATTATTTTCCTGGTTCTGCTCATTTCACTCTGTATCAGTTCATACGAGTTTGCCCAGGTTTCTCTGAAACCAAAATTTTCATCATTTCTTACAATATAATTGTATTTCATTATATTCCCATACCATAATTTATTCAGCCATTCCCTGTAATGGATGGGCAGCTCCCTTAGTTTCTAGGTCTTTGCCATCACCAAAAGGGGTGGGGCTGATATATTTTTGACCTGAGTTCAAATCTGGCCTCAGACACTTACTAGCTGTGTGACCCTGAACAAGTCACTTAACCCTGTTTGCCTCAGCTTGCTCATCTATAAAATGAACTGGAGAAGGAGATAATAAACCACTCCAGTATTTTTGCCAAGAAAACCCTCTAGACACGTGGTTCAAAGGGTTATGAAGAGTTGGACATGACTGAACAACGGGAAATGATTCCCATACCAGTATACCCCCTCTGGTGATTCAGGTTCATTTTCCAAGGGCATGGTATCATTCATTCATACTGCATCTACAACAGCTTCCCCAGGGCTCTCTGAAGGGCATCTTTCAGTTCCTTGTTCCTCATACTGTAAATCAGAGGGTTTAAGATTGGCGTGATAAAGGTATAAACCACGGATACCACTCGGCCCATTTCGGGAGAATAACTGGAGCTAGGAGACAAGTAAACGAAGCTAGTACAGCCGTACTGCAGTAGGACCACGGTGATATGGGAGGAACAGGTGGAGAAGGCTCTGCGGCGCCCTTCTGCTGACCGGATGCGTAAGATGGCTGCCACAATGTAGACATAGGAGATGGAGATGAGCGCGAGGGGAATCATCAGGACGATGAAGCTGATGATGTACAAAGCAGTCTCGTGGGTGCGTGTATCTGTGCAGGCCAGGCGCATGACTGCAGGCATGTCACAGTAGAAGTGGTAGATCTCATTACTGTGGCAGAATGGGAGCCGGAAAATCAACATCGTCAGGGGCAGGGACAGCATGAAGCCTAGCACCAGAGATCCCACCGTCAGCTGCCTACACAGCTGCCAGCTCATGATGAGGGTGTATCTCAGCGGGTAACAGATGGCTACGAAGCGGTCATAGGCCATGACAGCTAACAGCACACAGTCAGCGCCACCCAAGAAGACAAAGAAGAACATCTGTGTGCCACACCCAGGGAGAGAAATTGGGGTTTTCCCCATTGACAGGAGGTTGGCCAAGGCCAATGGCGCAATAGCTGAAGTATAAAACATCTCTAGAACTGCCAGATTGGCCAGAAAGAAGTACATAGGAGTGTGGAGTGAGTGGTTGGCCTGGACCATAAGCACAATGGCGGCATTTCCAGTGAAGCTAATCAGGTACATAGCCAAGAAGGCCACAAAAATCAACATCTGTACCTGAAAATGAGGCGAGAATGGGCGGAAGAAGAACCAGATCATCTCTGTTTGATTTTCCATGAAAACAACTCCTGGGACCTATTAAAAGAAATGAGGATATCAGGATTTCAGAAGGGCCTTGTTGAAACCAAAATCATTTTATAGAACTTTTAACCTTCCCACCTTGGTAAGGTAATACAAATTCATTTCTCAGTACTTAGCACACAAGAGGTAGGCAGCATAGGGGATAGAAAAATGACCTAAGAGTCAGGAATACCTGGGATCTAGTCCTGCCTCTGATGCATCCTGGTTGTGTGACCCTGGACAAGTCATTTCAACTCTCCATGCTCCCAGACAAATGTGTAAGAATATAAACCGCAAATCAGCCACCAGTCTGGTTAGGTGAGTTCTTCAGCAGAAACCCCCTATGCCAGTGAAATTTGAGGGGGTCTACTCCACCCCAAAATCATGTACGTATTTGTGTCTTAGCCCATTATGGGACTGTAAGTTCCATAAAGGCAGGGACTGACTCCCAATCAAACACTCTTCCCACTGTGCCTACCTTCCACTCCCATCTCTGTATTTTATCTGAATTTTGTATCTCCCTCAGCACCCAGCATAGTACTCTTTCTGGTGCTTAATGAATGTTTGTTGAAAGAGTAAGAGAATGGATGAATGGATGGACAAATGAATGAATGAATGAATTTGGAATGCTAGGCTTCAGAAAAGTTCAAGTTAAAAAATGTACTGTATATAAGGCATAAAACTTATACGTGAAAAATGCGATGCTTCAAGAGTTTGATAGATGCCCAATCTCATTGATATGGGCATTCCTTCCAAGTACTGATCACAACCCATCTCACATGTGATACAAAAGTTGAGTATGGGGGTGGGGCAGCTAGGTGGTACAGTGGATAGTGCACCAGCCCTGAAGTCAGGAGGACCTGAGTTCAGATCCAGCCTCAGACCAAACACTTGACACTTACTAGCCGTGGGATGCTGGGCAAGTCACTTAACCCCAATTGCCTTAAAAAAAAATTAGTTCAATAAAGTTGTACAATGTAAGATAAATCCACCCCAAAAAGTCATGTACATTCCTACTACCAAGAAAACTTGTTTTATAAAAGAAATCCCATTTCTATCAACTATAAAGAAATCAAGCATCTAAGAAACAACTTGAATATCTACACAGTCTCTGTGATTTTTGTTGAGTCACCAACTAAATAGGCTTCAGTTTCCCCAGCTGTGTGATGGCAGGGTAGATCCTTTGATCTACCTGGGGGAAGGGTAGAGTAGTCCAAACTTATTAAAGTTCTTTTTATTGTACATTTAGGATTTGTTTATGTGTCCTTATAAAAATGTAATAAATTCTTAATTTTGCTTTTTAAAAGCACCCCCTCCAAAAGATATCTACATGCCAACAAAACCCCATTCAGAAATAAGGAAAGATCTAAGTAATTGGAAGAAAATTAAATGTTAATGAATAAGTTGGATAAAATATGTTGCAGTAAAAAAAAAATGTAAGGGGACAAAATTTCCTAATTTAATGTATTGATTTTATTTAATGCCAATAAAAAAATTAATAAATCCCTTTGTTGACCTATATAAAATCATAGAAAAATGCATAGGAACTAGACCCATGTTATTATTGGTATTAGAAATTGCCAGGTGAGGAAATTGCCTCTACCATGCAGGTTGGCACTTTATTTGCAACTTACATTCTTAGAGAACACTGAGGGGTTGTGACTGGCCCAGGATTACACAGCCACTATGTGTCAGAAGTGAACATAAACCCAGGTTTTGCTGGATTCCTTCTGTCTCCTACTCTTCATTGCCTTGGAGTAAAGCACATATAGGAAAACAATGGGCCAGAATTGAATGCAATTCTTACAATAAGGTGGAGAGATGAGAGGTAAGTGATCATTTAATTAGGAGGATTCAGAACTGGTTGACTAGTAAGACCCATTGATGGTTTAGAAGATCCTTGGTGAAGTGATCCAGGGATAAGTACATGACTAGCAATACTCAGGGTGAACTATAGAGTCCAGCTTAAGGAGACAAATTTAACCAAGTGGGTGACATTAAGAATTGATTGGATGAGATAATCATGACTAAAATGTGGCTTTGGAAGGTTATACCTTATTCAAAGGAATAGGATAAGTAAAGGGAGAAAGGCACTGTAGCATTGTAGGTTAAGGAGAAGGATGTGAAAGAAAGAGATGAAGAACCATGGTGGAGAACAGCTGAGGAAATATCAATGGAGGCAGAAAAAGAAATGGCATTGCTATTGAAGATCACTGGGACAGAAAAGAAACAGGGTGTGGTACTGAGGCATACTGAAATGATGATGAGGGGCTTCAGTTATGCAGACAGCAGCTGAAAGCTGTTGCTCAAAGTACAGAAACTACTAATTTCTTACCTTGCCTTACTAAAATCCTTTTAAAAGGTGGAGGAACCAACATAAGGAATTGCTTTTCTCAATGTGGTCCTCACCACCATAGAAGAATTGGTTGCTAATGTAGAAATAATGGGAACTTTGAGAGGAAATAGCCACTCCTTCCTAAAGTTTGTGACAGAGGAGAAGAGAGCGAGAGTAACTCAATGTCAATCCTAGAATTGGAGTCAGAAAGACTCATCTTCCCGAGTCCAAATCTGGCCTCAAACATTTACAAGCTTTGTGACCCTGAGCAAGTCACTTAACCCTGTCTGCCTCAGTTTCCTCATCTGTAAAATGAGCTGGAGAAGGAAATGGCAAACCACTCCAGTATCTTTGCCACGAAAATTCCACATGGGGTCACAAAGAGTCAGACATGACTGAAAAATGAATCAACAATAACAACAAAAAGATGTAGAGAAAGGATAGATAAGAAACCCTGATCTATAATTCTACAAGGGAAGTCAGACAATAAAAGATGAAAAACTCTCAAGAATTAAATTTTGAAGACCAGAAGAGAAATAGTTCTAATGAGGACCTGGCTCTGAATCCTGCCTCAGACACTTAGTAATTTTGTGACACTAGGCAAGTCAATTAACCATAGTATACCTCAGTTTCCTTATCTAGCTCTGTGATCCCATGAAGATTTGGATTTAAATCCTACCTCTGGGATTTACCAGCTGTGTCACCACTTAAGCTCTCTAAGTCTCAGCTTCTTCATCTTCAATAGTTCAGATGTTCTATTTGTACCACCTGCAGCACTCCTTCCCGTGTGTATCCTCAGAAAAGCTATCCCAGGTTTGAGGCACTACACAGGTTAGAACCCAGTTCATGAGCCCCCACTAATGTGTTTCCTTTTACTAGCCAGCCAGAGGACACAGTTCAAAACAAGAGACGTTGAATCAAACAGAGCATCTATATCATTAGGTGGCCAGGAGAATCAAAAGGAAAATTTCCATCCATATCTTTATAAACTTTAAAGTGCTATGGACATGCTAATTACTATTAAAAAACAATTCCATAGTCTTGAAGGTTAACAAAGCACTTTTTTCACAACCACCCCAGAGGGCAGGTGCTGCAAACATTTTCATCCTCCTTGATTTATCCAGAGTGGCACAGCAAGTATGCGCCTGAGATAGAATTCAAACTCAGATCTCCCAGGGTAGCCCAGCACACTCACATCATGGCAGGCTTCTCTCAGACTGCTAGCCATTCTGCCCTACTCATGTGTGACTATGAGGAAAGTAATCTAGAAGTCCTCTAGAAATGTGAGGAATAAATGAGGAAGTTGGTGACAGAGAAGGCAAAAGTAGAATTGTGTAGAACTTGGTGGCCAAAGTTCTATATATTATGTAGAATACAAAGAATTTTGTGAGCAAAAGTAGAATTATATAAAACCTGCCTCTGTGAGGCATTCCTCAAAAGTTGGGGAAACTCATCAGGCCAAAAAGGATAGAGGTGCATAAGTTAGAGTCTTTGAGAGTTCTGTGAGGTTAAAAAAGTGAAATGACTTATCTAGGGTCACACAACTAGTAAGTGTCAGAGATAAGATTTGAAGCCAGGCCTTTCTGACTCAAGTCCTGACACACTGTCTAGTACACTACCTTGTTGAGCTAGCGGCTACATGCACTTTTATTCCCATTTGATGGAATAAGAGAACTGAGGCTCATCAAGCTTAGGGGACTTGCTGAAGGCCACAGAGCTAGGAAGTGTCTGAGCCAGGATGTGAACCCAAGGCTACTGACTCCAAGTCCTAGGCTCCTGCCATGACATTATACCAGTATGGGGTTGGATTAAAGTGTTGCTATATCAAATACAGAATTGGTAGGTGACGATAAGTTTGCATTCACTGTATCACTGGTTTTCTGTGACTTTGTCTTCCTTGCTTCAATTACTCTTCTATGTAAAATAAATCTTATTCACATGGTGAATGTAAATAAAACAAAATTTAGAAAATATGATTGCATGATATGGTTGAATAGTCTCCTATGGAAATTGCAGTATATTAGGAAGAACCCCAGGCTGGGCTTCAGAAGACCTAGGGTCTATTTCCAGGTCTGCCACTAATTTACTACATAACCTTAATCAAGTCACTTTCCTTTGTTGGACTTCACTTTCCTCACCTATAAAATTGAGGGAGGACTAGATGATATATGAGGCCCTTTATAGTTCAGATACTCTAATTGTACCAAGTGGAGCACCCCCTCATACTTCTGAGTCACCAGAAAAGTTGTCCCAGGTTTGAGGCACACATAGGTCAGAACTCTCTCAAAATCTAGTTCATGAGCCCCCACTAATGTGTTTCCTTTTACTAACCATCCAGAGAACACAATTCAAAACAGAAGACATATAGTCAAGTAGCAACATATCATTTACCTTAAGGTATTTGATTTCAAAACTAGTAGAGAAAAGAAGATATTACCTTTAATACTGTGAAGACTTTGCCTGGGGAATAGATATTTTCTAGCTCTGGAGCTGTTATTCCCAGGCTCTTTGAAAGGATCAAGAAAGGTCTGGGCTACCTGGTGAAAAGAGATATCCTAAGCTCAATTGTACAGAAGCAAAAGACACATTAGCACAAGATGTACTTGGGCTCAAATACTACTTTAGATACTCCTTAGCTGGGTGACCATGGGCAAGTCACTTCACTTCTCAATACCTCAGCTTCTTCATCTATTAAATGGGGAAAATAACACACTACCTATCACACTGGGTTGTTGTAAAGAAAACACTTTCTCAACCAGAAATGAATATGAATTTTTGTTGTTGCTGGATAATGTTTTCTGAATGTCTTAAATTACCCCCAGTGGAAAACCTCTGGGAACTCTGGCTGGGAAGGAAGGAAAAAAGAGTCTGCCATTAGCACTTTGCATAAAGGGAGGAATCCCCATACAAAGTACCTGTGTACTTTACAATCATCACTATTTTGATTTAAGAGCTACTCACATGAGAAACAGATGTGGTGCTATGGAAATCATGTTGACTTTAGAGTCAGCCAACTTGAGTTCTAATTCTGACTCTCCTATTTATGACTAGTGTAACTTTGGGTAAATCACTTAACCTAAGTAGGGACTCAGTTTCCCCATCTGTAAAATAAAGAGGAATTGGAATAAGTAGTCTTGAGTTCCTTCCAGTTCTAAATCTATAATTTGACAACTTGATGGCTAAGAGTATGAAAAGATGAGAAATCTGAGGTTGGGATAGGACCAGGAAAGACCTCTTATAAAAAATAGAAAACCCTCTCTCCTGAGATGAGAGAAAGAGATCTCAAAAGCAGCTAGGGAGTTTAGAGATTTGGGCCAAGAGCAAAATGGGAGACCCTATGCTGGACCTTGAAGTCTGAATGGGTCTGGTTTCTCGACTCTGGTAGGATTACTCAACCATAAATCTTCCTAAACTAACACCTCCACATCTACGCCACATTTTTAGAGGGAAATGTGCAAAGTAACCTGCATGAGCAGGCATTAATTTTAATATCTGAATATCCACCATTGTCTTTGGGGGTCTTCCTCTGTTAAAAGGAAAGAGACCTCCCTTTCTCTCTCTCTCTCTCTCTCTCTCTCTCTCTCTCTCTCTCTCTCTCTCTCTCTCTTTTTCTCCCTCATCATAGCAAGAGGGTGGGCAGCAAGGCGAAGCATTAAAGGTTAGCTTGTTGACATACGGATTGAATCTGGGCACAACCTAAGGGTGATCATACCAAGCTCATGACTTTAGGGGATTCTCAAGCTGTAATGAAAAGCCAGAGGTACAGATGATGGGTAAATTCCTTTCAAGCAGAGATTGTTTCATTCTTTATACTTGTATCCCTAGCACCCAGGATGGTACCTGGCACGTAGCAGGTGTTTTATAAATATTTGTTCTTTGAAAAGTCCAGTGAAGTCAACAAGTATTTATGAAGCTCCTTCTATGTGCTAAGCAGGACAGCTAAGTAATGCAGTGGGTAGAGTGTGGGATCTATAGTCAACAAGACTCATCTTCATGAGTGCAAATCTGGCTTCAGACACTTACTGGCTGTGTGACTTAACCCTATTTGCCTCAGTTTCCTCATCTGAAAAGGAAAATGGCAAACCACTCTATTATTTCTGCCAAGAAAACCCCAAATGGGGTCACAAAGATCTGAACACGACTGAAATGACTCAATAACATGTGGTAGGCACTATGCTTAGCATGGGGATACAAAGAAAGGTCAACCTCCCAAAAAAATCAATCTTTGCCCTCAAAGAATTCACAGTCTGCTTGGGAAGACAACATGAAAATAACTATGTACAAACAAAACTTAGAATAAATTGGCCATAATCTTAGAGAGGAAGCACTAGCCAATTAAGAGGGACTAGGAAAGGCTTCTCGAAAAAGATGAGAAATAGATTCTGCTCAATAGTGCTTTAAAATACAAAAGACATTGGGCTCAGATACGTACATAAGAAATCATAGAATTTCAGGGTTGAACAGGTTCTTGAGATTATCTGCTTTACATAGAAGGAACCTGAAGCAAAGAGGGCCTAAGTCACTGAAGAGTCAGGGTTAACCCCATCTTCTCTTACTCCAAATCCACTTTTCCTTCCACTAGAAACAAGTTCTCCATCTCCTTCCATGTGTCCCTCAAGCTTCATGTTGTCTTCAAGACTTGACTAACTTTCACCTAGATATGAATGGGTTTGGGGAGGTGTTGGAAAAAGTAGGAATGTTGAAAGATTTTGTTTTGCTGCAAACACTGGCTTGGGAGGGTTCTGCTGATGGGCAAGAGATTTTCCCAACTTCCTTAAATCTATGATGGAGAGACTTAGCTCTTACCTTCTAATGTGCTTGAGGTGGCTTCCAGGCATCTCTGATTGTCCTCAATCCTTTACCTACCTCTAGAGAACCCCAGAGGCTGATCTCACAGCACTTCAGTCCTCAGAGGGACCCTGATTTGCCTAGTTAACCCTTGATAGATTTACATCTCTTGGTATCTCAGTGAAGTGACTTGGGGTAGTCCTCCATTCCAGTGGGAATATTGTCACCTAATCCCCCAGCCTCACACCACTTGACCCTTCTTTTCCAGTTGTCAGATAACATTTAGAGTTTATTTCTCCTGTATCCTATACCAGGACCTGCCCCCATCTTCATAGGCTTCCAGTTTTCAGCAGATACTGAGGTCCCCAAATATTCAGTCAAAGGAGTAAAATAAGTGTGTGATGCCTGAGGTTCAGAGTGCCCATTTGGGCAATCACCACCAATCTACAAAGCAGTTGTGACACACCTGTCCAAACACTCTGGGCTGGGCATGAGAATTACATCAGAATTGTTCTGTCTGCTCAGCTGCCAGAGAAATCCTTCCCTGGTAATTGATGTAATGAGGCCAGCGATGAGGTCATCTGGGACAAAAAAGAGTCATTGAATAAACTTGGCTTATCCTGGGATTTAATCATACAGAGGAAACATTGAGTGTGCTGATCTCCATGGTTTGAGGAAAATAACACTGGATTTAGAATCAGAAGAGACCCAGCTCTGCTTGGACAAACCACTAAGACTCTTTGAGTCTCCATTTTCTTTTCTACAAAATGGGGATAAAATTAGGGAGCTGGGCTAGATGACATCTCCATACCATGGCCCCTGTTCTCTAGCCTCCACCCCTGTAAGGAACTGAAGGTCACACTCTGGTGTCCTTGTCTCTGACTGATGAATTTTTACCTTTACCTTTCCCCATACTTTCCATCTTTATCTCTGAGAACAGTAGTCAAATCAACATTACCACTCCTGGTAAGGACATTTGAATCAGTTGACCTCTGACCCCAATCACCATTCTCTCTGATTTTCTGTTCCCAAAACATTCCTTCCTGGCCACCATTCCTGTCTTTCTTGTCTTCCCCTATTAGAATGTAAGCTTACTGAGGGCAGAAACTGTCTTACCTGCTTGGATCTGGATCCCCATCCAGGACTTGATACTGTGCCTAGCATGTAGTAAAATTCTTAATAAATGATTTTTATTCATTATTCATTACTTTCACCTTTGAAAGTCTATGAATTCTATCATACCTAGTGCCAACACCCACCTTGGGACATTTAGGTCTAACATCAAACACAGAGAGGATTGAAGTGAGGAAAAATAATGGGGTGGGGGGTGGGGCAGTTTCCCATTAAGCTGTAATGTATACTAGGATGAGGACAGCTGAGTGGTGCAGTGGACAGAGTACTGGGCCTGGAGTCAAGAAGGCTCATTTTCCTGAGTTCAAGTCGGGCTGGGCAAGTCACTTAATCTTGTTGGCATCAGTTTTTCTCATCTATAAAAAAAGCTAGAGAAGGAGATGACAAACCACTCCAGTGTCTTTGCCAAGAAAACCCCAAATGAGGTCATGAAGAGTCAGACACAACCGGAATGACTAAACAACAATGACACCAACAGGATAAGAATTGTGTGCTCAGTAAAATTATCTCCTACATTCTCCCTCCAGCTTCCTGCCTATTGAATTCCTGTTATGGCACAAAAGAAAACAAACTGGGTTTGGAGTCAGAACACCTGGATTTGAATCCTGACTCTGCTCTTCAGGTACCCCATCTTTACGATGAAAAGGTTGAACCAATGACTTCTCAGACCCTTTCCAGCTCTAAATGTATGATCCCACACATCCTTTAAAGTGACATTCAAAGGTTCCTTCCTTTCTTCCCCCATGAGGCCTTCTTTGATGTCCCTTCCTCCTTGTCAGTAGCAACCCTTTGATGTGATTTGGCAATGAGTTGTGTGTATGTAACAACCCAAATGAAGAGTCCAGGAACTCTTGACCTCTCAGACTCACAAGTTTGCCTCCAAGGCTGAAAATGCCTACCTCAGAATCACAGTTCAGTCACCTGTGCTTAGCCAAAGTAATACAAAGCACAAGACTCAGCCAGGGCCTTGGATCCCAACTCATGTTCATCTGCAGAAGTACCCAATTTAGCTACCATTTGCAAATAGTCACCATTTCTGTCAGGGTGAGGAAGGAGAGCCCTCCTCCATACCTCAAACAAGGTCTGAGAGGGAGGAGAAAGGGGAGGAGATGGACAGAGACAGAGAGAGAGGCATGCTACCTGTTCCAGAGCCAGGAAAGAAATAAGCAAGAATTTTTAATTTTTTAATCAATATAGCCTCTTCCTTCCAAACCACTGGGGGTGAGGGTGGGGAGTAGATGAAGGAGGCACCCCAGGTTTGCCTCATTGTCCCAAAGTGCCAGCCTTTCCACCCTGAGATGGAATGCACAGTGGGTGACCAGAAGCGGGTACGCAGGGTGTCATTCCCCCCCACACCTTAGCACATGGCAGGGAAGGAGGAGTCCATGGCTGTTACACATTTACCACAATTACATGCGTAAAGTGCTTTGCAGTCTTTAAAGTATTAAATCAATGTTAGTCTGGCAGAGTGGATAAAGCTGGCCTTGGATTCAAGAAGACATGGATTCAGATCCTGCCCCTGACAAAGGCTGACAGTGTGACTCTAGACCAATAATTTACCTCAAGGCAACTCCCTAAGGATCGAATTTACAGATGCCTTTCCTCATCCATAGGAGTTTCCATTTCTGTAGTCTCTGAGACTGATGAAATCACAGGTCTAGGCTTAAATAAAGAAAAAAAATGTCATTATTGTTTCCCTCCAGACTTCAGAGAAGCCTTATGATTGTGTATTATAGAGCTCAGTGTTGGTGTTATATCCTTTTACTACTAAAAGGAGATATTCTGAGGGCAAGGACCTCAATTTATCTAAAATTCTTCTCTCTCAGGGTCTACGTCACACAGCATCATCAAAGATTATTAATGGCATCCTTGTCTATAGCTTTGCTTCACTACCCAAAAGGATAGGGGGTATAAGGTATAAGAAGAGTGGAAAGGTGAGGGTAGGGGGGTGAGGATAATGATGAAGGGCTTTGAAAGCCAAACAGAAAATTTTATATTTGATCTTGGAGGTGATAGAGATATTATAAACAATGGTGTTTACTGAGTAGATGGAGTGACATGGTCAGAACCATGCTTTAGAAAAATCAGTTTCACAGCTGAGTAGAGAATAGACTGGAGAGGGCAGAAACTTGAGGCGAAGAGACCAGCCATGTGCCTATTGCAATGGTCTAGAAGTGAAGTGATAAAGACCTGCACGAGGGCAGTGGTAGTGTCAGAAGAGGAGATGTGTATGTGTATCACTTCATTCTGCATCAGATCATGCAAGTCTTCTGAGGTTTCTTTGAAACCAGCTTTTTCATAATTTCTTATAGTCCAGTAGTATTCCATTAGGGGGCAGCTAAGTGGTGCAGTGAATAGAGCACCAGGCCTGGAGTCAGGAGGACCTGAATTTAAATCTGCTCAGATACTAGCTATGTGACCCTGGGCAAGTCACTTCATCCTGTTTGCCTCAGTTTCCTCATCTGTAAAATGAGCTGGAGAAAGAAATGGCAAACCACACCAGTATCTTTTCCAAGAAAATCTCAAGTGGGGTTACAAAGAGTCAGATACACGGAAATGACTGAACAAGTATTCCATTAAGTCAATATATCATTCAGCCATTCCCAATTAGTGGTCACTCTCTTATTTTTCAGTTCTTTGCTACTACAAAAAGAGCTGCTATGCATGTATTTTTGTTTATATGAAACCCCTAGAAGGGCTGATATCCCTGTCCAGATCCTCTGGCTTCCAAAAGCCAGTGTTCTTTTTTACTGTATTAAAGGAAGGTAACAGACAGAGCAGGTGATGTCCCTGAGGAAGAAGAGGGGAAAACCACAATAGGTAGATATCTGCACTAGGCCATTTTGCCTCCAGACAACTCTGTTCATCTTCTTGTTGCAGGGCAGAAAGAAGCTGAGGGTTAAGGTACTTTGTGTCTTGCCCTACAAGGCATGCCTGTGCCTTAGAGAAAACTATGATGGGGGACCCATTCTGGAGGAAGCCTGTGTCCCTAGAACACCAATGCCCTTGTCCTCAGCAGCCTCACCAAAAAGGGGTGGGGGGATCCTTCCCCCAGCCTAGCCAGGCAGTTCTTATGATCCTCAGCAGGCAAACAGGAACATATTTTCAGGGAGAGCCAGTGGATGTCTGGTGGAAAAGACTGCAATCGTCTCTTCAATTGTTCCATATTAGTACATACCAAGGTATGTAAATGTAAGCCCCACTAGCACTGGTCTGCCCTCTTATTGAAGGAATCAGCTGAGGCATAGTAAAAGGAGCCCTCAGTGAGGAGTCTGGAGACTTGCAGCCCCTAGTTCTCTTTGCCTCTCGGGTGGAAGGAACTCCTAGTTTCCTTCAACCAATGTGGTTCCAGGTCCCACTCTGGAGAAGCCTGAGGAGAAGTAAGCTCCCTATTCTCATATTTACTGGCTCTTTACCCAAGTACCCCTGGCTACTCGAAGGATCATTCTACTTTTAGCTCTTCTCTGGGGTTTCACTTCCTTCCTGAAAGGTAGGAAGTAAAAAAAGATGCACACTATAAATCAGGTAGAGGATGGGTCATTTATTCTAATACAAAAAGAGATGATAAGCATAAGAGAATCAGATGATGCATTTACAGAGTTATTTTAACAGGAGATAATGTATTTATGACTACTAGTACAGTTACCTAAAAGGCTAACATCAAAGCCTTATGAAGACATAAAACAATTTTGATAAGACTGATGTCAACATGAAATAAAGAATACTACCAAAACAGCAAAAACTAGGATCCTTAATGGAGGCAAGGGAGCTGTAGCCCAGGGTGTCATGCAGCAGCAAGTGCCCAAGGAGAGGGTTGGGCACGGGGTTCTTATAGAGTATTAGGGCAGAGGGAGAGGAGTACAGTTCTTGGAATGACCCAGCTGCAGGTTCGAAGGGGATAGGACTTCAGTGGTTTTACAAGGTTAGTTGTTTTGCATAATAGCCTAGAGTCCAAAGTGAAAGTTTGGGAATCCTAGGACTGGAGAGTTGAGTATTTACAAGATAGTCGGAGACTGTCCAAATACCTATAAAAAATGGCTCTAAACAAATTCTAAAGCAGCAGAACCCAAAAAAAAGACAGAGTGAAACAAATTTCCAGCCCAAGATAACCTGGATGGTTGATCAGAAAGGTATATCGTACCCAGCAGGGAGAGGAGTGCAGTTCAGCGTGGGCACACAGGCTGCAGCAACCCTGGAGCAGGCCTCAGAGGACTGAATCACAGGCAGCTGTGGCAGTTTCCAGACTTCTCAACCCATGAACACCAAAGACAACTTAGAAGGTCAGTGGGAAAAGTCTGTTTCTGCGGTGCTGAAAGAGAAGTACAGTTGGGTTTCAGCCCCATTCCACTAGTGAGGCCCTGGGGTGGCGGCTGCCTCCTGAGCTTCCAGTCCACAGCCTGAGGGGGAATTGAGTGGCTGATCAGAGGGGGATTGCAGGGATCTCTGTCCTGGTGCAGGATTCTCTTGCTTTGCCTGTGTTTGGATCTGGGTCACAGTTCTGGGTGGTGGTCCTGGGGCGAGAAGGAGCACTGGTGTGGTGGAGTTTGTAGTGGCTGTGGAGAGGAAACCCTCCTCACAGTTCCGAGACAGAAAAGAGTGCTTGTGGTCACTCATAGACCAGAGCACAGGCCAGGGAAGGAGAAAACACCTCGCCCTTGATCATAGCACCTTGGAAGAACTGAAAACTTACAGGTCCCTAGAAGTATCTCTGAACACAGCTGCACAAAACCTCTGAAACTTGGAACACTACATTCTCCACACTAGAAACAGACTCCTACCTTAACAAAGCATTTATAACTCAAGTAATTGGCTGAGAAATCATAAGCGCAAAAAGAGTCATATTATATTATCTTACTTTGATGACAAAGAAAATCAAAACATACAACCAGGAGAAGACAATGAAGGCAAAGCTCCTACATCCAAAGCCTCCAAGAAAAATATGAATTGGTCCCAGGCCATGGAAGAGCTCAAAAAGGATTCTGAGAAGCAAGTAAGAGAAGTAGAAGAGAAACTGAGAGTGATGCTAAAAGAGACCCAAAACAATACTGAAAAAAATAACACCTTAAAAAATAGCCTAACCCAAATGGCAAAAGAGGTCCAAAGGACCAATGAGGAAAAGAATGCCCTAAAAAGCAAAATTGGCCAAATGGAAAAGGAAGTCCAAAAGCTTACTGAAGAAAATACTTCCTTAAAAATTAGAATGGAGAAATTGGAAGCTAGTGACAATTTGAGAAATCAAGGCACTGTAACACTAATCCAAAGGAATGAAAAAATAGAAGAGAATGTGAAATATCTCATTGGAAAAATAACTGACCTGGAAAATAGATCCAGGAGAGAGAACTTAAAAATTATTGGACTATCTGAAAGCCATGATCAAAAAAAGAGCCTAGACATCATCTTTCAAGAAATTATCAAAGAAAACTGCCCTGATATTTTAGAACCAGAGGGCAAAATAGAAATTGAAAGAATTCACTGATCACCTCCTGAAAGAGATCCCCAAAGTAAAACTCCTAGGAATGTTGTAGCCAAATTCCAGAAGTCCCAGGTCAAGGAGAAGATATTGCAAGCAGCCAAAAGGAAACAATTCAAGTATTGTGGAAACACAATCAGGATAACACAAGATTTAGCAGCTTCTACATTAAGGGTCCAGAGGGCATGGAGTATGATATTCTGGAAGGCAAAGGATATAGGACTACAACCTAGAATCACCTACCCAGCAAAACTGAGTATAATCCTTCAGGGTAAAAAATGGTCATTCAATGAAATAGGGGACTTTCAAGCATTCCTGTGGAAAAGACCAGAGCTGAATAAAAAAAATGTGACCTTCAAATACAAGACTCAAATGAAACACGGAAGAGGTAAACAGGAAAGAGAAATCATAAGAGACTTATTAAAGTTGAACTGTTTACATTCCTGCAGGGAAAGATAATATTTGTAACTCATGAGTCCTTTGTCAGTATTAGGGTAGTGGGAGTGAAAAAATTGTATGTATGTATTGATAAATAGATAGAGGGCACAGGGTGAGTTGAAGATGAAGGGGTGATATCTGGAAAATAAAATTAAGGGGTGAGAGAGGATTATACTGGGAGAAGGAGAAAGGGAGAAGTAGAATAGGGTAAAATATCTCACATGAAACAGACAAGAAAAGGCTTTTACAGTGGAGGGGAAATGGGGGAAGGTGAGAGGGAATGAGTGAATCTTATTCTCATAGGATTTGGCTTAAGGAGGGAATAACATACACAATGGAGTATGGAAATCTATCTTACCCTACAGGAAAATAAGGGGGAAAGGGGACAAGAGAACACGGGCTTGATAGAGAGGAGGGCAGATTGGGGCAGGGGATAATCAAAAGCAAACACTTCTGAGGAGGGACAGGGTCAAAAGAGAGAATAGAATAAATGGGGGGGTAGGATAGAATGAAGGGAAACATACTTAGTTTTTCACAACAGGACTACTATGGAAGTGTTTTGCATGATTACACATCTATAACCTACCTGGAGATGCTTGCCTTTTCAATGAGGGAGGGTGGGGAGGGAGGAAGGGAGAAAATTTGTAACCCAAAGTTTTAAAAACACATGTTAAAAATAAAAATTTTAAAAAATGGAAAAACAAAAAGACAATCAGAGGCTAGTTGGGTAGCAACAACTGGTCAGCCTCAGGCAATTCATGAGTTTGGGAAA
Organism: Vombatus ursinus; assembly: GCF_900497805.2. Lineage (NCBI taxonomy): Eukaryota > Metazoa > Chordata > Mammalia > Diprotodontia > Vombatidae > Vombatus > Vombatus ursinus. The sequence continues at coordinate 577,981 of NW_020954026.1, forward strand.
GGGGAGTAGGTCAGCTTCAGTCAGCTTCCAATCAGCAGCCTTCCACACTCAGCCAAGTTACATTTTATCTCTATTGGCATCAAAGAGCCTACCTGTGACATTCCAATGGTCTCTCTCTGAAGCTGACTCTTCCCTTGGTACTAGCCTAATCTGACCGCTCTGTCCCCATTTATTACTCTAAGTCAGAACTCCTAACAATAGCCTAAGGTGGTGGTATCAAACTCAAAAAGAACAGATGCCCCCCCCACCCCTGAACTACAAATTAACATTATCTATGTAGTGTTGTATTTTTACTATTTTGTTAAACACTTCCCAGTTACATTTTAAACTGGCTCCTGCACAATAGCGAGTTTTGTGATGCCAAGTAGCAGAGTCTCAGGTTTGAAACCTGGCCTAGGGGGAAGTGCTAAATGCCTAAAGTGACATGGCAGCAGTGAGAGTGGAAAGGAAAGATCCAGAGATCCCGGATTTAAGAATGGAAGGACTTTTAAGAGTTACCTAGTCCAGCCTCTCATTTTACAGGAAAGGAAATAAAATAAGGAAACAAATCATCAAATGTCACATGGGTAGTAAGTGATAGAGTCAGGATTCAAACTTTGACCTTCTGACTCTAAACCCAGAGCTCTTTCCACTGCCTCTCAAATGAGAAATATTTCAGAGGTAAAGGCACCAAAAGTCATTACTCAGCAGCTCTGGGGCAAGAGGGAGACAGAAGGGAAGGAACTCCTATTTTATTTCCTATGTATTTTACACCTCCCTGGGCTTACTCTCCCCTCACTAGTATAACTAATTTTTGTTATGATTGAAGGTTCCTTTGCAAGTCTGGAACTTGAAAAGAAAGTCCAGAGTCTCTAGAATGGGTAAGGGGAGGAGTATCAATGATGACATCATCAGCACTTGGAGAGGAAGTGAAAAGAGAGGCAGACTTGGGAAGGGAAAAAAAACAACATGGAATAAGATGACAAGCTCAGTTTTGCAAATATTGAGTTTGCATTAGAAAGTTTCCCCTCACAGTATCTCTCCTTCGTCAGATCCTTTTTGTTGTTGTTGTTTTTTGTCTTAAAATCATAGCTTCCACTGCAGTTTAGGAGTTCCCTATCTCTGGGAGTTGGTCACCAAAGTACACCCTTTGGATTGGAAAGAAACATCACAGGGTGGAAGTGGGAGTTGGGGGACTGGATCCAAGCCCTTCATTTCCACCTTAAAACCTTCATTAAGAAGAGATGTTACTCTTCCATATTCCTTGATAGCCACAGAGACTCCAACATTCTAACCCAAAATGCCAAACGTCTGCCAAGGGCTTATAGAAGCCCAGGATAGAATAATTTAATCAAGAAGATACTTAAACTGATATTTAAGATCGAATTTGCTTAAATGCTTCAAAGACCTCAAAATATATCCTAATTTTCAGCCATACACTTTTTTTTAACCAATCTCAGATAGGTGACCTCTCTCCTTGGCAGTAAGCAACCCCCTTTACTTATGCTCTTGATCTCATCTCCTTTTAACTCCTTTAGGAGTTTGCCTTATCACTTACTCATTCTCTCAGTCTCTCTCTCTCACTGTGTGTGTGTGTGTGTGTGTGTGTGTGTGTGTGTCTGTCTGTCTGTCTCTGTCTCTCTGTCTCTCTCTCTCCCCCTCTTTCTCTTCCCCCTTTCTCTTCATCTCTTTGATGAGGTAGAAAAGTATGCTTGAGGCAGATGGAGCAACAGGACGTGAAACAGGAGATGGGTTGCAGGATGTGACCAGCCGGAAGAGTGATCAAAGAAGACTATGCATTGAAGCCCCTACAGAGGACTCACCTGTGTGCTCTCACAAAGCACCCTCAATTCCAGAACAACTCTTCCCCCTCCCCTTTCCTATTATCTTTGCTTATCATCTCATGACTACCTGATATCCCGGGCATTTAGAGCCATGCTTGCTCTTCCCATTCTCTTGTCCCCTTCCCATTATTCCATAAAATTGTGTTTAAACCATATCTTTGACCTGTCTAACCACCTTTGCCTCCTACAGGAAGCAGGGGCCGCTCAGCTCCCTTAGCGGGGCAGGGCCTGATGCCTATGCTCTGCCTCCCACATGGAGTAGAGCCCACTGGGGCTCTGTCATGGGGAGTAAGCCTGCTTGGGCGCATCACCCCAACAAATACCTTTCTTTAACTTGGAGACTAAGTGAATTCTCTCAGGACACTAGGACCCACACGTCTATTCCTCATCATTTCAGGTAGCACCCTGACGTTCTTGGGGTCCACCCTGAACTCATCACCAGTGGCTACAGAGAAGGTCTAAGTGAATTCTTTCACACCTGAACCAGCTCTCCCAACTCTAACCTCAATATCTTAACTGCTCATTCCTCACAATCTAGAAACATGCTCACTTCTTTCTCTTTTAAAAAAAAAAACTCACCAAGAGTAGGTATAGTGCAGTGGATAGTGGTCTGAGACTGGAGTCGAGTTCAAATCTTGCCTCTGACACTTAGAAGTTGTACTCATGTAACCTCTCTGAGTTTCATTTTCCTCATATTTTAAATGGAGATAATAATGCCTCTCCTACCTACCTCTCAGGGTGTTTGGGATGCTCTAATGTGATAGTGTATACATACATTAAACACTTTCTCTCTCTCTCTCTCTCTCTCTCTCTCTGGCAGGGGAGGCAGGGGCGAAGCAACTGAGGTTAAGTGACTTGCCCAGGGTCACACAGCTAGTACGTGTCAAGTGTCTGGTCTGAGACCCAATTTGAACTCAGGTCCTCCTGACTCCAGGGTCAGTGTTTCATCCACTGTGTCACCTAGTTGCCCCTTAAGCACTTTCTCTTAAAGGGCTATATAAGTGTCAGGCACAGTGGATAGAGCACTGGGCTTGGAATCAGGAAGACTCATCTTCAAGAGTTCAAATCTGGCCTGAGGTTCTTACTACTGTGTGACCCTGGGCAAGTCACTTAACCCTGTTTGCCTCAGTTTCCTCTTCTGTAAAATGAGCTGGAGAAGGAAATGGCAAACTACTCCAGTATCTTTGCCAAGAAAACCCCAAATGGGGTCACAAAGAGTTGAACACAACTGAAACAACCCAACAACAACAACAGCTATTATTCACTTTATCTAGCCACCTTCCTCACTCTGCTACCCCAGAATTCTCCTCCCTTTCACTGCTGAGATACATTTGTTCATTTTCTACTTGTTTCTCAAAGTCTTTCAAACTGGCTTCTGACCCCACCATTCTAATGAAATCACCCTTCCACAGAGTAGCGATTTTGGATCTCCTACTTGCTAAATCCAATGAGCACTAAATCTGATCAGTACTCACCCTCACTGACCTTTCTGCAGCTTCAGACTCTCTATATTACCTTCTCTTGCTAGACAGTCTCACCTCCACTGATTTCGGTGACACTGTTTTCTCTTGTTCTCTTCCAATCTATCTAATGTCTTAGTCTCCTTTGCTGGATCATCATCTATCTGCCATTCTTTATCTGTGAGTATGCACCAGACTTGCCCTCTTCTCTCTCTAAACTCTCTCTTTTAGTGGCTTCATCCATTACAACGGAGGCAATTGCTATCTCTACGTAGATGCCACCCAATTCTAGAAATCCAGCCCTAATCTCTGTCCTTAACTCCAGTCTTAAAAAGCTATCTTCCTTAATAAAAGTTTATTCCTGCCTTCCTTTCTTCCTTTTGCTCCTTAAGTCACTGGTTGCCTCAGACAAACTGAGACCTGGGAAAGACTTTAGCTTAAAAAGGCCAAGTTCTCCCACTGCATCCTGGGCCATCATCAGTTGTCCTGATATATGTCCTACCACTGGATTCTGATGACTGGAGGAGAAAGTGAGGTGATTGACTTTGCACAGCTCTGCCTCACTTAAATCCAATTCATTTGCAAGTCAAGATATCACCCTCCTGATGTCATCAGTCCTCTTAGAGAATGAAGGACAAATAACAAATCTTCAATCACTACCCTATATGAACCTTACGTGTGTCGAGAGGCACAGAATCATCAAATCCCAAAGTAGAAAAGGCTCAAAGGTCATCTAGTCCAACCCATCACCTGGACAAGAATGCCCTCTAACATCCCCCATGAATGCTCACCAAAGTCTTGAGGATATCTTAAAGGTATCCAGTGATGGGAAATACCTGCTTAGACGGCCCCATCCACTTTGGGGCAGTTCTATCTGTTAGGAAATTTCTATTTACACAAGGCCTACATAGGCCTTGCACATAGTTACTTTCACGTAGTTAAAACACAATAGACCCCACCTTTCCCAGTGGCCTTTGTATTTCAATTTTCTTATCACTGTCAACGAAAAAGGGATTCCTCATTACCCACCCAAGAATTATGGTGAATAAAAGGGCACTTTGATGACTTCCTCACCCCTACCTTTATTCTCTGCTGTGAGAAATAATTATTTCTTATATTTAATAACTAATTATTGTATTAGGACCAAATTTTTCCCTCTTTATATTTCCTCATCCAAAAACCAACCAGTGTGAGAAATCTCTCTTAAAGATTTACCCAGGCCAAGATCTAGTAAGACAGTAAAAGAAACTCTAAGTTTGGGCTAATGGGTGCATTCTTGCTGATTGTTTCTGCTCAGACAGGTCTGGGGAAGTGTTGATTCTCCTTGTTGTCACACAGGTGACATGGAAATTGCTAAGTCTCTTTGACCAAGATTTGGGTGACCCAAGTCAAGTTCCCCGAGACCCTCATTGTAAAATATAGCCCACCTTCTCATTATAATATTAATTTTCTTATTATTAACCAATCAGAGTTGATTGGTACCCACAGGAACACCCCTCTTCCAATGGGCATATAAACTGTGAGCCACCACCATGAGGGGTCTTTGGTCTAAGAGAGACGGCCAAATGACCATCCTTCTATTAAAATGCTGGCATTATTAATATAATGATTAAATTACCCAGAAATTATGTCTCTTGGATCTTTCCAACATCACTGCCTTGTATTATAGGTACCTGTGTGTGCACTTTCCTCCCCACAACCCTGTGAAGTAGGGAGTATCACTGTTATGATTCCCATTTTACAGAGGGAGAAAACTGAGGCTCCATGAGGTCAAGTAACTTATCCAGAGTCACCCAGTGAGAAAAGGTCAGATCTACTCCTTTAGCTCTTACAGATTTCCTGTCTCTCCACTTATATGATCACCATCCTAGTTAAGGTTCTCACTATCTCCCACCTGGACTATACCAATAACCTCATTGGCCACCTGCCTCAAGTCCCTCCCCTTTCCTATCCCTCCTAAACACAGATGCTAAACTGATATTCCTAGACTGCAAGTCTGAGCAGGTTACTCTCCTTCTCCTGAGTTTTAATTGGCTCCCTATTACTAAACTAAAATGCAAACTCTTCAGTTTAGCAATTATAGCCCTTTGAAATCGAGCTCCAAACTTGCCTTCTAGACTAATTCCACATTACTCCCCCAGGCAAACTGAAGCCCTGGCTCTTCCTGTATTTCCCATACTCTGCTCATGCTTGAAATGCCCTTCGTCCTCACTTCCACTTGCTGTAATCTCTAGCTCCCTTTAAGGCCCAGCTCGACTTCTCCTAGAGATCTATCCTGATCCCCCTCAGATGTGAGTGTTCTCCTCTGCCTCACGAAAAATGACTTAGTATTTACCTTGCAGTTATTTTATATTTTTCTGGGTATGAGTTGTCTCTCCCCTCAGGAGAACAAATGAAAAGCATTTGTGAAACGTATACCATGGGTCAAATATAGTAAGCTTACGTAGAATGTAAGTTCTTGGAGTGTACAAACAATTATCATTTTGTCTTTGTATCCCTGACACTCCCATATTGCCTGGCACACAGTAGGTGCTTAATAAATTTGTCTGTTGGATTTATTTTAATTCAGGCTCCAAAAATCCTGCTCATTCTACTTGTATTACAGTAAGGCAACCAGGAAATGCTAACTTCTAGAGCAGAAGTATCAAACCTGGCTATTAACACTCCCCAATGAAGCCAAACCAGACTCAAATGGAATTGAGAATTATTTGACAAAAATAACTAAAAATATAATAAAACATAGAAAACATTACATTTCAAAACGATGTCAATACACAGCCAGGGATCATTACACAGGGGTTAGTGGCCCCTGTTTCTATTTGATTTTAACACCACTGCTATAGAGAATGCTGAGAATAAATATCAGCCCTTTCATTCATCACCCAGGCTTAAAATAGCAAGAGTATGCATTAGCACTTATTCTCACTAAAATGTAAATGACTTACATCCTTTAATAGCAAAGAGGAGGTGAAAAAGTTTGAGAGTCCTGAGATAGGAAGCCAGGAAAGAGACTCAGAGAGGAGCTGAAATTCCTTCATAATCTTCCCAAAGGCTGTCCTTGTTTACCTCCAACTGCGCTAGAGAAATAGGAGCTACTAATACAGGGGTTTTATGTCCTCAATGGTTGAGCAGGTCTAGCGTCAAGTGCCTATTGATGCAGAATTCCTGGATTCTGATGGCCTGGCTCTGCCAACAGAAGAGAGGCTAAGTGATTCAGTGGATAGGATGCTGGCTTCTTGTTAGCTCTGTAGAGGATTTCCAAGATGGTGGGTTGGAATCTTCCCCAGAGATGTGTTTTGCCCAGGTTTGACCCCAGGTTTCAGCAGAGGTTTTTAAATCATAAAAATATGATTCAATGGGTTTTACTCAAAGCACAGTCCATATCACCTCCCTGGAGGCCCCTAGTTCTCATTGCTAGGTAATCAATCGGGGAATATTGGAGCTCAGAGGTGGTTAAGATGATGCTACCACAAACCATGTGAGTGGATAACGAGGGCACCCTAGTTCCTGGGCAGCCCAAGGGAAAACCAAAGTCCAAAGGCCTTTGGGAAACATGAGTTCTCTTGTCACTTTAACTAAGAAGGATGAATGGAAGTGGCAGAGAGGCAGCCCAACAACAATGACAGTACCAATGATGTCCTACAGTCAAAAACAAAGCTAGAACTAGGAATCCATTAAGTTTGATGAGAGCCCTCAGCTGGGCACTCAGTAGGACAGGGAGCAGGAAAGCATGGTGGAGTAAAGGAGAAGCTTACTGCATGCCTCCATTTGGTAGCTTCCTATTTTAATTAATTATTCTTACTATCTATGAACCAAGCTCTCTAAGGAGGTCCTAAACTCTATTGTTATTTATTTGGCTAGGCGATGGGGTTAAGTGACTTGCCCAGGGTCACACAGCTAGTAAGTGTTATGTGTCTGAGGTCACATTTGAACTCAGGTCCTCCTGACTCTAGGGCTGGTGCCCTATCCACTGCGCCACCTAGCTGCCTCTCTATTGTTTTACAAAGTAGACTGGCCATGGGTTCCCTTTCACTAAAGTTTTCAGGAGAGGTTGGAGGCACATGACTTGGGGGTGTTTAGGAGGTATGCCTGTCAAGGTAGGAGGCTCAACTAGGCTGGCTACTGAGGTTCCCTCTGATGATGAGATCTTGTTCATTTCGTGTCTCTTGAGTTGCACGGGACATCTGAAGTTGGGTGTGGAGGTGAAGAACTATAGAAAAGCTCGATTCTAGCCTGGCTCTCTGATGGCTTGTCAGTCCAGAGACTCTCTGGAACCCAAGACTGAAACAAACTCTTTAGGACACCAATGATTAGAGTAGGTTTTCTGATCTTTATTTCACTGCTTCCAACCTTCAATGGATTTGTGATCTCACTGATGTAGGCGCTACCTTCCACTCAAAAACTCATCAAGGTCTTCTCCCTCAGTGTATCTTTTCTCTAGCTTCTCCCCCAAATCCTCCGGGGCTGTACTCAGGGCTACACTGATAAATGACAACCAGCTCTCCAGCAACAACAAAGTGCATAGGACACATTTTTAAGTTTAGTCTGTATTCACATTTTATCCATCATTTCCTTAAATCTAGAGTGATAATCAGCAAAAACAGTATGTCAGACCCTGATTTGTAGTTTGCCCATTTCTATGGTGAAAATGCTCACACTGAAAATTTAACAATTGGTCGGCTCTTCCAAGAAGTTTGGAGAAGGTTACGTGCCTTCTTCTAGATCTCTTAACATGGTTTGGAGACTTAATGGAGACCACAGACTACTTCTGTTCCCATTCCAGTGTGATCATGCAATATACGACTCAAGAAATCATTTTGTTAATAATAATAATATCTGACATTTATGCAGCATGTTAGGTTTTGCAAAGTACTTTGCAAGTATTATCTGATTTGATCCTCACAATAACCCTTGGAGGCAACTGCTATTGTTTTCCTCTTTTACAGATGAGGAAACTGAGTCAGACAGAGGTCAAGTGACTTGTCCAGGGTCATACAGATAGAACGTATCTGAGACCAGATATGGCCTCAGGTGCTCTTGAGTCTAGGTCTAATGCCTTACCTATTGGGGCCCCTACTTGCCTAGTCCCCTCATTTTACAGACAAGGAAAAAGACCTAGAGAGATTAGATGGTTGCATCAGATTCCCAAACAGAACTCACATAGAATCTCAGAAACGAAAAGGTCCTTAAAGACATCTTGTCTCACTGGTCCTTGAACAGGAATCACTTTTTTGGGGGGTTAGGCAATGGGGTTAAGTGACTTGGCCAGGGTCACACAGCTAGTAATTGTTATGTGTCTGAGGCCAGATTTGAACTCAGATCCTCCTGAATACAGGGCTGGTGCTCTATCCACTGCACCACCTAGCTGTCCCCCTCTTCATTTTTTTTTGAGACTAGTCTCCCTATTCACCCAGGTTAGAAGTACAGAGGCCACTCATAAGGATCCCACTGCTGACCGGCAAGGAGGAGACTTTAACCTGCTTTTTTGTTTGTTTTGTTTTTTGGCCAGGCAGTTGGGATTAAGTGACTTGCCCAGGGTCACACAGCTAGTAAGTATCAAGTGTCTGAGGCTGCATTTGAACTCAGGTCCACCTGACTCCAGAGCCAGTGCTCTCTATCCACTGTGCCACCTAGCTGCCCCAGGAATCACTTCTACAACACTGACATAACATGGTCATTCAGCCTCTGCCTTATACATACTCAATAATGGAGAACCCACTACCTTTATTTCATCTCCAACCTCCAGGCTTTTGCACAACCAGTACCCCCTACCTGGATTCCTTTTACCTCCCTTCTGCTTCTTAGAACCCTTAATTTCCTTCAACGAGTTATCAAGCATTGATTATGCACTTGCTACGTACTAAGAACTGTTGTAAGCTCAGAGGCTACTAAAAAAGGTAACAACAGTCCCTGACCTCAAGGAGCTCTCATTTTAATGGGGGACATAACATGCAAACAACTATGTACAAACTACATACACACACACACACACACACACACACACACACACACCTGCATATGATGAATTGGTGCCTCAAGTGCCAGCTGCTCTTGAGGACCTCAAGGGCCACATGTGACCTTGAGGCCGAGAAGGTTTCCCACTCCTGACGTAAGCTCAGTTCAAATACCACTTCCGACATGAAGCATTTCTTGATCCCTCTTAGCTACTTGTTTATCCCCTGGAAAAAAAAGTTATCTTGTATTTACTTTGTATATAGTTTGTGCAGCTTGTGTATTGCATACATTGTCTCTCCTGAAAAAAAAATGTAAGGAAGAGTTTCATTTTTGCTTTTGTAACCCTCCATAGTATCTGCCTATAGTATTTGCAACATGTTTGTTGAATGGAATTGAATGACAAGGGTAGAGGGTGAATCCATGTTGGAGTTAGATGCCATAAGGGAGGTAGCAAACAACCAGAAAGGGAAGCAATTATTACAAAGCACCAGCATGACTTCATCAAGATGACTTATTTCCTTTTTTTTTTTCTTATAGGGCCACTTGGCATCAGATACCGGGGAATGCTGTGGGTAGAGCTGTTAGATTTTAACAAAGTATTAGATAGAATGTGTCACGTTCTTCTTATGGAGAAGACCAAGAGACCTAGGCCAGACAATCACAGAATTGGATTCTGAACTGTTCAGAATTTTGAATTGGCTGCAGAACCACTTGAAGAGCAATTAGACTTGATTACTTTGGGCCTAGAGGACAGAACCAGGAGAGAGGGCTAGTGAAAGCTGCAAACAGGCCAATTGAGACTTGATGTCAGGAAAAATGTCCTAACAAGAACAGTTGCCCCCAAGCGGAATGGGTTGCCTCCTTGGGATGTGTTAAGTTCCCCCTCATCAGGTATCTTCAAACAAAGGCTTTCACACATAGTAGTGGACCTTCCAAGAGGCAGCATGGTTCAATGGATGGGGTGTACAACTTGGAACTGGAAGGACCTGGATTCAGGTACTGCCTCAGACACTTAGTAGCTGTGTGATCCTAGGAGGGTTGTTTGATCTCTCTGTGTTTAGGTTTCTTCATCTGAGGGTGAGGTGGACTCAGTGGCCTCTCAGGTCTCTTGTAGCTTGAAATCTTTGATCCTATGATCCTTCCAGGTTGGACTAGCTGTTTCCTGTGGAAGCATCCAACTTAAATTCTATGATTCTATGTGTGAGGAGGTGGGGGGGGGATGTTGCATTTATGCTGAATGGACACTATAGAAGAAATCACAGCCACAAAATTAAGTGCACAAAATGAAGCATATATGCATACACGTATATGCATGCATTTGTATATATTGTATATAATTATTATATGTGTATGTATACATTATATGAGTGTTCATATATAGGAAAATGGATATATGGATCTATAGTTTGCAGATCTATATAGAACTAAATATTGTTCAATTGTGTCTCTTTGTGATTCCATTTGGGATTTTCCTGGCAAAGATACTGGAGTGGTTTGCCATTTCCTTCTCCAGCTCATTTGACAGAAGAAGAAACTGAGACAAACAGGGTTAAATGACTTGTTCAGGATCACACAGCTATTAAGTGTCTGAGGCTGGGTTTGAATTTGGGTCTTCCTGACTCCAGGGCAGGGCATTCTATCCACTGTGCTACCTAGCTGCACCTGGAGCTGTATAGAGAGCATCCCAAAAGTCTTAGTGCAATTTAAGCTATCAAAAGATAGACCCAAACTAAGTCCCTTGGGACAGTCTATATAGCAAGAAGATAACCTTCATGCCAAAGGAACCATTGGATTTAGAGCTGGAAGGGACCTTAGAGATCTGGTAGCACAACCTCCTCCTTTTACAAATAAACGGAGTGATCAAGGCCAGCAAGTGACACATACATACATATACATTCTATATATGTATATGCACATAATTATTGAGAAGAATATAGTATATTATTGAGTATTATATTATATAGTATAGTATTGAGAAGTATAGTAGAAGGAGATCTGACTTGAGAGTCATGACGGCTGAGTACTCGTCCTAGCTGTGTCACTGACATTGCTGCATGACTTGAAGTACATCACTGGCAAACTTTAAAGCACTTGATAAATACTAGCAATTGTTATTAGCACTAGAAAAGCAGTTGTCTTATGCCTTTCTGATGCAGTTATCATGTAACATTGAGAAATCTATTTGTGTTTGTGCCTCACTCTGCTACTAAAGTGAAAACAGAAGAGAGGGAAGGAAAGAAGGAGAGGGGAAGGAAAGAAGAAAGGGAGAAAGGGAG
>NW_020954026.1:589594-710259 GCF_900497805.2 Vombatus ursinus
GAAAGAAAGGAAGGAAGAAAAAGAAAGAAAGAAAGAAAGAAAGAAAGAAAGAAAGAAAGAAAGAAAGAAAGAAAGAAAGAAAGAAAGAAAGAAAGAAAGGAAGGAAGGAAGGAAGGAAGGAAGGAAGGAAGGAAGGAAGAAAGGAAGGAAGGAAGAAAGAAAGAGAAAGTTGGAAGGAAAGAAGTGAGGAGTAGCATTTAAGATCCTACTGTGTGTCAGGCACTGCGCTAAGCGCTGGGGACCCCAAAAAGGGAAAAGCGCTTCTGGCCCCCAGGTGCTTAACGAATGAACTGGGCACCGCAGGGCTCCTCTCCTCCCTGCACTGGGGCGCCCCCCACAATCCTGGATCTCTATGAAGTCCTGGACTATTAGCCCACGACCTGCCCCCCACCCGCACCTCCCCAATCGCAGCGGGCGCGGCGGTTCGTAGCGGGGCGTGATTCCGCCTGCTCCTTTTAATAATCTTTTGTGTAAACTCTCTATTCATTATCACGGACTCTCGTCCGTGCACTAATAAGCACGGCCCTCGAGGGCAGGGGGTAGTTTCACTTTTGCCTCCGGGCCGGTCCCCAGCCCTAAGCGCAGGGCGGGGCACACCTGCCGGGCTCTATTAGCGTTTGTTGATGGATGCACTCAAAGTTGGGCGGGCCGCCTAGAGGAGGACCGGAGGGTGGGCGTCTGCGGGTCGGGAAAGGGGCCGGCCGAGGCCGGAGAGGATTCTCAAGGTCAAGGAGGCTGGAGTGCCGGGCTCCGAGTCGCCCCCGCAGGCTGCTATCTGGTGACGATCACAAGGATTTCCCCCCCGCCCCCAGGACAGATGCCTCGTGACAGGAGTGCCCGCCACGCCCAGACGTGGAGCCGGCGCTTGCACCCAGGAACACAGCCCCGGGCCAGGCAGGGGCTGAGGGGTGAGGGCTGGGGAGTGGGGAGTGGGGTGCAGCCCCGCGCAGGGGCAGAACTGAGCTCTGGGATTTATTTGCCGCTGTCCGCAGAGGACTACGGGGCGTCAGATCCGTCCCCGCGCAGCCGCACGACCGGGGAAGGGCCTTTCCTCTCCCCCCTCCCCCTGCCCTCCGATTCCCCGAGGTACGGTGCAGCGCGCCTGCGCACGCCCTTTCGCACGCTGGCACGCTAGCGGCGTACGGCGGCGGCTAGGGGTCGCGAGCCGGCGGAGGAGTGGCGGGCGCGCGCGGAGGAGCCCGGGGCGTCGGACGCATCTCCCCCCCCTCCCCACGCCTCCCTCCCCCATCCCCCTCCCGCTCCGCCTCCTCCCCCCCTTCTCCCTTCCCCCTCCCCCCGACGATGTTTCGCTACGAGGTGAGCGCGGGCCACCGGAAGTGGCCCCCGGGGGAGACGGGGGAGGGGGACAGAGGGAAGGGGGGACCCCCGCCCCGGGAGGACTCGTGGGGGCGGGAGGGGCCGGGCCCGTTACTCCCGTTACACCTAAGGACGGACGCCCCGGCCTGCGAGCCGCTGCCCAGCCTGAGAAGACCGGGGGTGGGGGGTGGGGGGGTTGGGGAGGCTGCCCTGGGGCCTGGGGGAAGGGTCTTCCTCTGTAGACTTGGGGGGTCCCTCTGGAGCCCTAAAGGGCCTCCCCTGGGACCACGAGGAACTTCCCCTGGAACTTTAAGGGAGTCCCTTTGTAGCTTTGGGGTGCTTCCCCAGGCCCTTTGGGGGGCTCCCTCTATAACTTCGGGGGAGTCTCTCTGTAGTTTTAAGAGACTCCCCTAGAGCCTTGAGCGGCTACACTGTAACTTTGGGGGATTCTCTCTGTAGCCTGGAGGGAGGGCTCCCTCTGTGGCTTTGGGGGCTCCCTCTGGGGTCTTGGGGCTTCCCTCTAACTTTGCGGGGGGGGGGATCCTGGCGGTGGGGCTGAGATCAAGGCCGGCCCGCCTCCCAGGCTCCCCATATCTTAGAGGAGCCCAGGGGAGCAGGTGGTGGGGACAGCGCCTGCCCCGAGGCCTTGGCTGCAGGCTGGGCTGTTCCCACGCTGTGGTCTAGGGCTGTCATAACCTTGACCTGGTCACAAAGGCCAGGGGGCCTCGTGCTCCTTCCTCGTGGATAGGGAAAGCACGGTCAAGGGCTGGTCTGCAAGTATCCCCTCGTGTGGAGGCAGTCTTCTGGTTTAAGCTGGGGATGCGTTTCTGTGCTTGCCCCTGTTGTTAGAGGGGACGGAGGAGAAGGTTTGTTTTTTGACCGTAATCCCTCCCTTAGGTTGTAGCAGGAGCTACCTAGACCAAACCTACAGTTGGCCAGAAATTCAGAGCAGGTAGTTTTCTCCAGTACTTCTCGGGGGTAAAGAAACCTGAGATCCCCTGATTGGTTGGTATGTGTGTCTGTGTCTGTGTGTGTTCATCTCCCAGTGAAGACACAGCCCAGACCTGCCTTTTTGGTATTGTGGGAAGAGCCCTGATCTTGAAGTTAGAAGTGGGTTTGAATCTCAGCCTTGCTACTTTATTGCTCCTTATGTGTCTTTGGGCGCAAAAGTGGAATCAAGCGCTGGAAACAGCTCTAATGAGCATGTAAGGCAACGTCCCTATTTGATAGGGGAAGAAACTCAGGCCCAGAGAGGTTAGGTGACTTAGGTCTGGATTTGAATTCGGGTGTCCTGATTCCAAACCTAGAATTCTTCTACCGTTACCATTCATGCATTCAGCAAGCTTTTATTAAATTCCTGCTAGTGGGAAGAGGATTGACTCTGAAAACAGAGGACTGTATTTTGTGTGACTTTGGGCAAGTCTTTTCTTCTCTCGAGTGTCAGTTTCCTCATCAGTGACATGAGGAGGTTGAAATAGCCTTTGATGCCCCTTCCAGCTCTAGACCTGAGCCTGTGTGCCGGGCACTGTGCTGTTCTCCAGAGATACAAAGTAAAAATTAAACATCCCCTGCCCTTGAGCTTAAATGCAAATACACACACAAAGTAATTTCTGATAGTGGTGGGAAGAGGTGGAGGGAAGGATGAGGAAATATATGAATGAAGTGAAACTTGAGATGAGCTTTGAAGGAAGATGGAAATTCTAAGAGATTCATGTGAAGAGGGAATACATTACATATAACATACTTGCTAGGCCTCAGTTTCCTTCAATGTCCAATTCTAAAATTCTGTCATTCCTAGTGGTGATGTGAAGCAAAGTGATTAACTTCTCTGAATTTCACAAGATCAGAAATCTCGAGTTGAAAGGGGGACCTCAGATTATCTATTCCAACCTCCCTCTTTTACAGATGAGGAAACTGAGGTCCAAAGAAGTTAATTGACTTCCACAAAAACCACACCGTTAGTAAAATGGCAGAGTTGGAATTCCAGTCACTTGACCACATTGTCTCCCTCATCTTTAAAATAGGGAAATATAGGGCCTCTTTCCCTTACAGTCCTCAGCTTCTTGAACACCTCTATGTTCTGTAATTCTAATAATAATTGTTAGTAATAGTAATAACACTTCACATTTATATAATGCTTTAAGTTTTGCAAAGCACTTTACAAATATCTCATTTGATCCTCATGACAACCCTGGGAGGTAGGTGCTATTATAATTCCATTTTACACATGGCAGACAGATTAAATGATTTGCCCAGGATCACAATGCTAGTAAGAGTGTGAGACAGATTTTGAAGTCAAGTCTTAACTGACTACAAGTCCAGGACTCTGTCCAGTGCACCGGCTAGCTTAGAGAATTGAGTCACAGGGCATAGCACTAAACCTCTGGTTCATTCACCCCGCTAGGATTGGCAAGAAGTCTCCTTGCAGCCTTAACGGGAGGCTCTCCAAACTGCACTAACTTTTTTTGTTGTTGTTGCTTTTTGGTGAGGCAGTCGGGGTTAAGTGACTTGCCCAGGGTCAGACAGCTAGTAAATGTTATGTGTCTGAGACCAGATTTGAACTCAGGTCCTCCTGACTCCAAGACCAGAGCTCTATCCACTTCACCACCTAGCTACCCCTGCACTAACTTTTGATGGACTTTTGATGACTGGAAATGAGGGATGGGAATAAGTGGGCAATTGTCATTTTTTAGAAAGCAGAAAGGAACTGAGAACAACTAAGTGGAGGAAAAAATTCATATACCATGCAATTGTGTTTGTGCAAGGCCATGGAGATGATTTATCAAGATGTGCTTTGTTGGAAAATGGAGTGAATTGTGAGGCTGAAGACTTGAAGTTAGGGGTGAGAGAAGGTTGGGAAATATTTTTAAAAAAGGAGTGATAGATTGAGAAGCAGATGAGCATGGTGGAAATGAGTTTATAGAGGAAAATACCTAAAACTTAGAGCCAGAAATGTAATATAATTAACTTTCGATTCCTTTTTCTACTTTAAACAGTGAGATAAGGAAGTTAAGGATTAGTTTCAGTTCTGACTTAGTTGTAGCAGTTGAGATTTAAGAAGAGATCCCTTTACTAGATTTCTGATGAGTCATGTGAAATCATGCAGTCAAGAAAATATTGTACATGGTGTAAATAAAGGCATATACAAAAATGTAAATAAAGGCAACAAAACTGAAGTTTTTAAATAAAAGACAGTGTTGGTACCAGACTGTTCAAGCACATAGCCATCCTTTTCTGCTAACAAAAGGTGACACACTGTCAGTGGCGGTCGAGCTATTAGGTCATTTAGCTGCGCTATTTTCAGAGAATATACTTGGCAGGTGTGGACCTTGGTGTACTGGGTTTGAGGTATTAGAAAGTGTCAGTAGTATCAAAAATGTATCTTTTCATAAGAGAAATGAAACTCTGGGAAGGAAAGGAGAAATAGGATAGCTACTGAAAGAGAACGCTGTCCTGAAAGCAAATCCACCTTTGGAAGCAGTCTCACGTTAGACAAGGTTGTGTAGAAGAGAGACCACAGTCATCGTGAAAGTTAATGGACTACATTCTTCAATAGAGAAGATAGTTCAAAGCAGTCTTTTCAGAGCTGAAAATGAAATAGGGGTATGTGGACTTGTTGAATACCTTAACCCTGTTTCTTGCCTCTTTAGTCCCTTGAAGATTGTCCTCTGGATGAAGATGATGATGCTTTTCAGGCTCTGGGGGAAGAAGATGAAGATATTGATCAATTCAATGATGATACGTTTGGAGCAGGTGCAGTAGGTAAATGTCACCCCACATTCTCAGCATTCCAGCACCTCTTCTGTGGCGGATAGAAGTCACCAACTTAACATCTCTATTTTGGGTCTCTGTCATTAAAGCTTGATGTTACCATGAAACAGCCTTGATTTTTCTAGCTTTCAGAAATAAGTAGAGACCCTGCAGCAAGTAGAAAAATTAATTCCAATTTTGAACTGGATTCTGAAATAGTTTGGTAGTCAATGGGCCATGGAGTTCTTAGGGCTTCCCCTCATAGAGTTGAGAAGCAGTGTTTACTCATCCTTCAGTTAAGAAGGATGACATTAATAACACAGGTAGAGAAAGTGTAATGATAGTGACAAAGTTAGGATGTGAAAATATGTGTAGGAATTTAGAGTTGAGGCATTTGTGCACATGAGTAATCCAGACAAAGTATAGTAGGAAGCAAATATATACACATGAGCAATGAGGAAAGAGAGGAAAATGAATAGTAGTGGATAAGGGTGAGACTGACAATTGGGAGAAAGGAAGGCCTTAAAAGATGCTTAAAGATTTTTCTGCAGCTTTCAATACAGCTAAGTTTTACTTTATATATTAGGCTGAGATGAAGACAGAGGGGGAAAGTGATAGAGAATATAAGGATGGGAATTGAGTTCTGTAAAATTTCATAGAGGACTAAGGAGCTGTCCCTAGCAGAAGCAGAGCACTGTTCTGGGTACTAGCCAGAACCTTAAGAGAAAGGGCCCAAAGGCCTTGTAGATTGTGCCCTTGACTGTGGAGGCAAGCCAAAAGGATGCCATGCTCCAAGATGTTGAAGACTGCTGATACCAAGGTGAAAAGCTTGTAGGATAGAGTCATAGGGCAGAGAGCCATCTGTAATTTTGTCTTATCTTTATGACAATAGCATTCATAGACAGCTAATGTAACAGCATAGCACAAAATATTGAGTGCTACCATCTAGAACTATTTTATCTATTAAGAGCATGTTCTGTTTTCCCCCCTTTCCCAGAGTTCTTCAATGTTAAAGTAAACTTTGACTGAATTGGTTCATGGCTATTGCATTATTATGTCTCAGTCTTAAACCTGCAACCATGGAAAGAATGATCTTTGCTCTCTGAGTAACTTTCAGTATTGCTCTGGGCAAAGTTATTTACTTAGATTATGTTACCTCTAAAAAATGGGAATGATATTACTTTGTAAGGATACTTGGGTATATGGTATTTAACCCCTCTCCCCTTCCCCAAACCTCCATATATATATTGCTGTAACCCTTGGAAAACCACGAAGAACAACAGAATGCAGAAAATGAAGAGAGTTAAAATAATTTTCTGTGAGGTTATTTGCTAGCCTAGAGAGGAAGCATGACTAAGAAGAATTTTTCAGTCGACAAACTTCCAAACAGGATTTTCCAAGATAGTGATTTTCCTTTGAGAAAAACTTGTGATAAGAAACTAGAGTTAAAAATCTTTTGGCAGATTTTACACACACACACACACACACACCCATCCTACTTCTCTTCAATAATAAGCAGCACCATGTAAATATCAGTGATTACAGTTATATTAATGAGCTCCTTTAGCCTGTTCTGTGTAACTTTTATATGTTCAGAGACTTAGCTTTTTTATTTAATCAGCCTAGTAATGTTAGTAACTATGGGTTAGTGGTACCAAGTATCAGACTTCCTTAAGAAAACATCTGTATAAGTTAAGTTTTTGTGTTATCTTAAAGTAGTAAACTTGGACAAGTAAAGTTTTAACGAGGCAAAGCTTATGTACCAAACAAACTCAGAGAAGGAGCTGCTTGCCTGTCATCTCTACTTTGTTGAATTTGGGTATTTCTTTACTTTCTAAAGTAATAGTCTGTCTTCCTTAGGGACTGTGATTGTCCCCAAGCTAAGTCTCCATTACTCCTTGATCATCTCTCCTGCTCTTATCCATTAATGCTCATTGGTCTTTCAGGGTTGGCCTCAAGGCCACCTGGATTTACCACCATTGTGGCTGGTGGGATTGTCTAAATCCAAAAGCAGCTAAGATTCTGAGAATCTGGTCTTAATGTTAATGTTTTTTGATTGAAAAGAAACAGGTCTTGATTTAAGTGGCTAAGGGTACAAGTCCCGCTGCCACCTCCTTCTCCTTCCCCTTTCTTCCCCCCCCACCATCACACCTCTTGTTTTCTTCTTGACTTGTGATGCCACTTGTGACCTACATGGATTGAGGTCAAACTTTTTCATATCTGAGTAACTGCATTCTTTAGGTCATGTGAAAAGTATAGAGAATAAAGTATTGCCACACAGTGAGTGCACTGGAGCTCAAAACCCACTGTGTTTCCAAGTGACCTTACACATTTATTGAAACAAAATGAGAATGGTAAGATTATGGTACACTATGCAGACATGCCCCTTTGATTCAGGATTAAATGTCTAATTTTAAAAACAGAACTTCTTGAGCAGAGGAGTTACCAAACCAGTGATTTTATTCTTTTATTTTTTTCAATGTAGAAAAATCTATTTTTATCTCTCACCCAACCACACAGCCTAATTGGGGGAAGAGAAAAAAAAGAAAAGAAAAAATAAAGCCTTGTAACAGATACACTTTGTCAAGCAAAGCAAATTCCTGCATTGCCCATGTCCAGAAACATATTTCAGTCTGTACCCACAGTCCACCTCTCTTACCAGGAAGGGGTAGCATGCTTCATCATCAGTACTCTGGAATCATAAACTAACAGTTTTAAAAAGTTACTCTTCCTGCTTTCTTTCTTCATTTGATACCCAGATAGAAGAAGTAGGATCTTACTAGGGGAAATGGCAAATAAGAAGATGTGCAGTGATGCTCCTTATACTGAAGAAAGCATGGCCTGAAAAAACTCATTATTTACCCAACCATCTGTGTTACAAATGTTGTCTTATAGCCAAAACGTAGTTTGTTAATGCCATGAAAACTTCTGGAATTTGTAGGTGACTTTCTCAGATTTTTTTTTTCTGTGAAAAGAAAGATGATATGAAAATTATCATTGGGCCATTTATTCCGATAAACAGGGAATTGTTGAGCAAGGGAATTTGGTATAACTGGGAAAGCACCTGCAAATCTGTATGCTTCTGTAAACATTTGGTATGTCTTTTCCAGATCTGCCATCTTTGGTACCAGAATGAACCACTGTTTCAGGGTCAGGAAAGGTCCTTTGTTTCCCAATTGATGTTTTTTTAAAGCTACAATGCTTCCTAGTACCTGGTGGATAATGGGAATGTTGCCAAATGTAGTTTTGTCATAGTTACAAGGTATGGGAAATTATTCATCTCATTCCAGGGTGCATTTGTTTACCACAAGGGTGATGAATATAAGCAATTATTTTGTTTATTTGCAATATTTAATGTTACATTGAGCCTTAGTGCTTCAAGAAAAGGCAAAAAAGAAAAACAAGTCAAACAAGCTAGAGTCTTGCTATATTACAGAAATTCAGAGTTGGAGGAACCTCCCAGACTCTGTAGTCCAGACTGTGCCTGAGTAGGAGCTCTCCAGCTACTCAACGAGTAGTGGTCTACCCTGTGCTGGATGGCATCCAGGGAGGGGAAGCACAGACGCTTCTCGGGGGCAAAGTAGAATGAAAACAATCCCTTTTCACCTGATAACCCTTTAAATATTTGACTCCCCTAAGCCTTGTCTTGCCCTGGCTAAACAAACCCATCTTCTACAGTCTTTGTTTGGCATGATCTCAAGCCCCTTTACCCTCTGGTGGCTCATCATTGTCCTTCCTAAAATTCGACAAGCAGAATTGAACGTCTCACCCTTGACGTGGCCTGGCCTGGCCAGCTTGTAGGGCAACAAAAGCCTTACCTTTACCATCCTGGTCACTGTTTCTCCCTGAGTGTAACTTCCTGCTGACTAGTGTCGAGCTTGTGGTCTAAAAGGCCCAGATCTTCTTTAGCTGCTTTATAAGTAGTCATGCTTCACCATTCTTATACTTATAAATTTTGTTGTTGGTGGTGTTTAGTTAGTTCAGATATAAAGAGTTTACATTTATCTATACGTGATTGAGTGAAAAGAGTCCTGGATTATGAATTAGAATCTGGGTTCTAGTTTTGGCCCTGCTTTTTTTTTTTCCCAGTGAATTTCTTAACACTTGTTGCTCTAAGATTCCTCATCTATAAAATTAAGGACCAACTCTTAAATGTCATTCTGTGTGGTGCTACGTAAGATCAAGTATAGAGAGAGTTAGACATTTGTCTTTGGTCTCTTGCCATATATTGCCTAAGACAGACAGCATTGATAACGTAGCCCGTCCAGAAAATCTACAAGCAATTTATCCACAAGTTTAACCCAAAATATGTAATATGTCCAACCAAAGAGCAACATTACTGTATATTGTGAATGAATAAAGAATTAAATGGTGTGGAGTTAGGAAGAAAATGCTACTTCCTTTAGTTTCTTATCAAAAGCTTCAGAGAGGAAGTAGAGATTTTGAGAGGTCTTTGGTGAATGAAATTAAGCTTGGTAAACTGGTCTGAGAACAGTGTCTCTCGTAGACATAGGAATGGAATGGTTATAGTAAAGAAGTTTTGGAAGAAGGAGAGAAGTGTGATGTAGGGAAGCTGAAATGGGTGGTGATCAGAGCTCTGGTCATCATGAGAGCGAGGCCTAAAGACTCCAGGTTGGCGTGGTGGTTGCACCAAGAAAAGATGTCTGGCAGAATTGTCACAGATTGAGAGTAGAAGTGATGCTAGAGCCTGTGAAGGGAAAAAGCATATGCAAGTAAGAGATAAGCAGGAGCTGATTGTGTCTGTAGGAATGAAAAGGAAGAGGCAGCATTGAGAGATGATGGAAGTACACGAACATGAGTATTCCAGACAGGAACAGTGCTAGTGAAATGCTCGTTTAATGTTTCCGGGGAGGCTTATGTTTGAGCAAGACCCATCAGTGGTGTAAACACAAGCAAGTCTCAGTATCAGTTTTTTAAGGTGCCTTAAAATCAGTTCCATAAATGCCAATGATGTGGTAGACAGGATATTACACTGGGAAGAGAGGCTTTATCAGAGCTCTGATCTGTTCTTGAAATGGGCAGTGGTTTTTGTCCCATTTTTTTCCTCTTTTTAAAACAAAAATACCATCTTTCTACTTACTTTAGAAAGGTATACTTTGGGTTAATATGAACACCAACTCAACATCCATTTATTGAATACCTTCAATAAATTCCTATGTGGGGAGTGGGGTGGGAGGAGGGAGATGAAAAAAAAAGGAGACAGGATCTCTGTCTTCATGGAGTTAGTAGAATAGATAACTAATTTTTATGGTCAAGTGTGTGAATTTAATGAGAAATACAAAGTACTAGAAGAGATGGAGACATTTTTCTGGCTGGGAGGATCAGAGAGATAGCTAAGAATTGGACAAGTAAACAGGATTAGGGAGCATTCCAGGCAGAGACAATAGTATGAGTAAAAGCCCACAAGTAAAGAATTTCAGAGTAGCCTTCCATATTAGGAAGTAGCAATTTGGTTAGTGGGTAGCGTGTATAATTGGGAGTAGTAGCTAATAAGAATAGAAAGATTCATGGTGACCACCCAAATCATGGTGAGCCTCAAGTGAGACTTTGAGCTTTATTTAGCTGGCAAAGGGGATCTTCAAAGGTATTTGAGAAGTGAAGGTTCATGATCAGAGCTTTTGCTTGAAAAGATTAATCTATCAGCAGTAATTAACTGTAATGAACTCCCAATTTGCACAAGTTGTTATCTCCTTTAGCCCTAAATAAATTTCTGGACTTCTGAAATATTTGAGACATTGGACTTAGTATACCAGCAAGGCAGAACCCACAAAATAACTACCTTTTGTTCCCAAAAAAGAATAATGATCAGGATATGTACTGTATCTGTTCAGTAATAATCATGTTAATGTAATATACATTAAAGTACCAATCAGTAAGCATTTATTAAGCACCTACTGTGTACCAGGTACTATTCGGGGAACTCAGGATACAAATATAAAGAATTGTTACTTTCAGGTAATTTACATTCTAACAAGCACATGATCCCTAGGCTGTTGTGAATCTTGAGCTCAACAACATGCAAATCTATCCATAATAAGTTCTGTATAATAAAACTTAGAGTTCTTAAACCTAATCTTAAACACAGAAAACACAGTTATTCCAATAAAGGGAGCACTGAGTATTTGTTTTGTTTTTGTCTTTGTATTCCAAGTACTTAACACAGTATCTGGAACACAGTAAGCACTTAGTGCATGTTGATTAAGAGAATGACGCTAAGTTACCTCTCCTAGACCTTCTGGACTCTGTCCGTATGGACCAGAGTTGGGGGTGGGGGAAGCGGAAGAGAGAGGAAAAAGAGACAAAGCAGGCTTCTGCTACATAGCTCAGCTTCATGTTAGAACAGACCAGGTTCAGCAAGCAAGGCTAGGAAGGAGACCCAAAGTTCTGCTGGCTACTGGGAGGAGGGGGAAGAAAAATGAGAGCAAAGTTTCCAGGCTCCTGCTCCTTTCGGAACAGCCATACAAGGCAAGAGAATGACGGGGGAAGAGTACGGGCCAAAAATCAAGAGAAGCTTTGTCTGTTTTTAGTCATACTACATCACACATTTCTGTGTTCTTTTTTAGAACCACCTCCTTCGAGGTGATGCAGAGCTCATGCAAGTTGAAAGCTGTGCCATCAGAAATCAGTTTAGAGAAGAGTCTGATGCCCATTAAGTTAGCTCAATCATCTCCCTTATCTTGGTATATTTTACTGATTCGAGAGGGTCATGCTTTCTCTCTGATAGGAAGCCACCCCCTCAGCTGTGACCGATTGAGGTACATTCTTATAGTAGTGGAAACTAGGTGGGAGAAGGGCAGGCTTTTCTTTTATCCTGCTCCCCTTTCAAACAGCCAGAAGGTATTAACTATTAAATACAGCATTGCCAGCTTGTGGAACTGGGGCTACCTCATATCGAATATAAAGAGTAATGAAAAGGCAACTAGGTGGTGCAGTAGATAGAGCTCAGGCCTTGGAGTCAGGAGGACCTGAGTTAAATCCAGCCTCAGACTTGACACTTACTAGCTGTGTGACCCTGGGCAAGTCACTTAACCCCGATTGCCTCACAAAAAAAAAAGAAAAGAAAAGTAATGAAGCTTTTAGCTAAGATGGTAACATTAAGAATAGAGAAAGGGCTGGTTGTGAGAGATTTTAGAAATAGAATATTTCTAAATGTGAAACTTTGTATTTAATTAGGGGCATAGAGAGCAAGGGTGAGGGAAGAATACATGAGGATTTTGATGTTTTAGACCTGGGTGATTGGAAAGATAATGATAAATTGAGGGGGATGGGAGGAGCAGGTTTTAGGAGAAAGGTGAATTTTACTTTAAACTTGTTGAGTGTGAGGTGTCAATGCAGTAGGCTGGTGGGAACATCCAGAAGCTAGTTATAACCTCGGTTGTATAGCTCGAAGAGAGAGGGTCAGGACTAGAGACATCCCCTTGGGACTCTTCCCCTTAGAGATGATGGCGAAAACTAGAAGTAGAGGTGATTCTGAACGAAGAAGAGAGAATGTGAAAAAGAGGTCCGAGAACAAGAATTTGTAAATCTGTAAACCTCGGTTGCTTGATGATTTGTAACATAAGTGCTTTTATTAGCCGTGCTTCATCTTTGTGGTTTTCTTGTAGATGATGATTGGCAGGAAGCACATGAACGCCTGGCTGAATTGGAAGAGAAGCCGGTGGTGGCGGTTGAACAGACGGGCAATGGGAGCGCTGATGAGATGGACTTGCTAGTAGGCCATGAAGAAAACCTAGCAGAAAGACTCAGTAAAATGGTCATTGACAATGAGCTGGAGGACCCTGCCGTTATGAGAGCGCTGCATACCCGGCCTGTTGTGCAGGTGAGTGGATCCCCAGGCTCTGGGGACGTCGAAGGTGGACCCTTCCTGGTATTTCTACCCAGGCAATGTAATTGAATGTCTTAAGCTCTGTAACTTTTTACTGTGCTGCAGCTCATGATAAGCTTGTTTCTAAAAGTGAATAAAAAGTTAAAAAGGCTTCTACTGGTGGTAGGCCTGCCTACATACAAGGCTCAGTGGTGAAATGTGTTTTCTTAGATTGTTGAACTCTCTATATCTTCATTCGGGTGAATAAAATAAAGCAACCAGGGAATTCAAATTGTTCCAGAGTTCCAATAGTTGTTCAGCTCTTTTCCTTTTTTGCACCACCAGCCTGGAGGTCTCAATTCTAGCATCTGGGATGGCTCTGCAGTTCTGAGACGCATACGAGGACCGCTTCTTGCTCAGGTAGTGTGTTAATTACATTAATAATCCAGAGTACACAAACAGTTTGCTGTTGTGAAATATATCATTATTTTAGCAGAATGTAAGTTCTTTGAGGACCTTTGTATCCTGTGACTTGCATAATCCTTAGTACATCGAGTCCTTGAGACTCAACTCAGCAAACGTTTATTAAGGCATGTTGAAATGTGAAGTACATTAGTGGCTGAAGAAGCCTAGTCTAGTATAACCTTTGTCTCCCCAATTTGGGGTGTTCTTTTTTGCCACTTAAATTCAGTTTGACCATTCACCACTATAACTGTGCAACTGATTCAGGTCATATTATCCCAAAATGTTTTAGTATCTCTGGAAATTGCTAAATCACTTGTATGTTCTGTTGGCTCTGTTTTTCAATCAGGAAATGCCCACAGTGTCTGTGTTAGAATATGCCTTGCCTCAGAGACCCCCACAGGGTCCAGAAGAGGAGCGGGACCTTTCTGAGCGGGCATTACCAAGGCGTTCAACTTCTCCCGTCATTGGGAGCCCTCCTGTCAGAGCGGTCCCAATAGGCACCCCACCTAAGCAGATGGCTGTACCCAGCTTTAACCAGCAGGTATGTCTCATTCACAGGCACCCAGCCCAGGATATTGGGAATCTGGGCAAAATCATTTAGTAGATTTGTTCTGGGAGGAGGGGGGAAGATTTTGGTAGGCACTGAATTAGAAAGGAAAATAGCCAATTTAGAGTAAAGAAGAGAAAGATGCCCCTATCATTCAATGCTGCTGCTGTCTAATAATTGAAAACAGATAAATTACCACTTGGTGGTATTTTTAAAAATATTTTGGTGACTATCCAAAACACTGCCAGATAATTAAAGGCTGGGGGGAATGGGAACACACAGTGCTGTCCACATCCCTTTGTACTCTTAAGATGTCCCTGCTTTCCCTAGAGCCTGTGCAGTCCTGTTCCATAGACTTTCCTCCACCTGAAACCAGCAGCTGAAAAGGAAGGCCCATTTGGAAGGTATGGGGGGAGGGAGGTACTGGTATGGCCCAGCCAGGATCACTTCTATCTGAAACAGTAGAAAGTCACAGTGTGTCATGAAGCTGCTGAGCATGGAGGCCATATCAGAATATCACAAAGTCTCCAGAATGGGGCTTAGTTAATCCTCCAGCTTTCTTATCCATTCCCTATCCCTAACTCTTTACCAAAATGTGCCATCGTGGGAGTGAGGATTTGCAAGTCCTAGAATTTGTTAGTACCTCCCTCAGCATGGAAGGGGTGGGGATACTGGAGAATTAGCTAAATCTGCCTCTGCTAAAATGGGCACATTGTTGTTTGTGAGAGAGAGAAAAGATCAGGAGGTCCGTGCTTGAACCTGTTTAGAAGCAGGGCCATCGATTTCCATTTTATTTCTACACCAAAATCTGAGGGGAGGGACACTTAGAGTAGGTGAAGGAGAAACCAACTTGTATTGAAGGCCAATTCTATGCGGTTTCTTTTTGTTCTGACAGATTCTTTGTCCGAAGCCTGTTCATGTTCGTGCCCCGATGCAACAGCGATATCCTGCTCCCTATGGCGAGAGGATGTCTCCAAACCAGCTGTGCGGTGTCGCGGTATTACATTTTCCTACTTACTGTGGTTGTGCATGTGTTTACATCCTATACTGTTCTCTACTGCCTATATCCTGAACTTGGACGTGTGTTTTCTACAACCTCTCTAGTCAATTTCTTAATCTGAATCTCAAAAGTTCCTAAGGCCTAGTATGATTCATGCTGTTTATTTCTCTTTCCTCAACTTTCTCTTCTTTACAAATCCAGACTCTGTCAATTTGATCACCTTACCTTTGGCTTTTTAAGCCTTCTTTTACTATTTACTTCTCCTTGTTAAATAACCAGAGTTTCCATTTCTCTACCTTGAAGTACCATCTTTCTCCATTTTGTTCCTCCTAGGGGATAGCTTGAGTATCTTAAGTTGTTAAATTTATATGATTTTTACATGTGACCCAAGTAATGTTTTGTGTTCCTACTGAGTATATACAATTTATTGATTTTTTTTTTATTTAGAATAAGCTTCAGTTTTCCACTTTCTTTTCCAGAACTCTTCCCTTCTGGGCCACCCATTCCCTCCCAGTGTCACGCCTGTTCTCAGTCCTATTCAGAGGGCACAGCTTCTAGGAGGAGCACAGGTAAAGCTGTGACTTGCTCTCTCTCTCTCTCTCTCTTTCTCTCTCTTGCCAGATTGGGCCTCTCACTTTCTTGCCTAAGGATGTAGCATTTGGGTTTTTTTAGTACTCTGTCACTCCTTAACATATTTTCTGCTTTGCTTTTCCCAGTAAAGCTATTTTTAAAATTATTTAGTATTTTATTTTTTCCCACCAGTAAAGCTGTGGATGGAGAAAATACTCTCTGGTGGATAAAAGTGTGCTGATCCCTTAGCATAAGATCCTTTGTAGCTGAATTGAAGGTTTTGTCCCTTTTCGTACCTGCAGCCTGGACGGATGTCTCCCAGCCAGTTTGCTCGTCTCTCTGGATTTGTAAGCAGTCCCCTTGCTACTATGAATCCCAAGTTGCTTCAGGGACGGGTTGGGCAAATGATTCCCCCAGCTCCTGGCTTCCGTGCCTTCTTTGGCGCCCCTCCACCAGCTACGCCACCCCCAGCACAGCAGCATCCCTCCTGCCCAGGACCTCACCTGCAAAACCTAAGGTAACTAAAATAAGACAGTTCATGTTGCTTGAGTCTAACTCATCTGATGCTCACTGAATTTCTTCTGTGTTGACAAAATCTAGTAGTATAGCATGTGCTTAGGTCCCTGTTTCTAGAATGAGAAATTCAACAAAAAAAGGTATACACCCTTGCTAGCCCTTCACTTAAATGTCAGGACTGCCTTTAGGAGATGAGTACTTTCAGGCTCTTGCTTTCAGGTGCTTTGATATCCATTCACAGCCAGGTCTCCTGAAGTCAATGAAGACTTTTGTAACTTAGTGCCCTAAAATGACGTCCGCTTATAAACTTGAATTAGTTAACTACCACCTGTCGGCTAAGAGGAGAGCAGGTAGTGGAAATTATTCTCCTGACACAAGATCACTTCCTATCACTTGGATGGCTCTTGGAAGTTATTTTTGTTTTTCCACAGACCTCAGTCCCAGATGTTCAGACCAGACACAACTCACCTTCACCCACAGCATCGTCGACTCTTACATCAGAGACAGCAACAGAATAGAAAGTGAGTACCAAGTTCTCTGGAGTTTGGATGGTGTTAATAGGAGAGATTATTTCTACTTTACTCTGATTGTTTTGACATTTAGGGAATGCCTTCATGGATTAGCTTATCAAATAATGACAACATCAACAATAATAAAAAAAAAAAAAGCATGATATAGCAGTTTAAGGTTTGCAAAGCCCTTTACATGTGTAAACTCATGTGATCCTTACAACAACTCTGTGAGGTAGGTGCTATTAGTGTCCCCATTTTACTGATGAGTAAACTGAGGCAAACTGAGGTTAAGTGACTTAGTCAAGGTCACACAAGTAGTAAGTATCTGAGGCAAGGTTACAACTCAGGCTTCTTGAAAATATATTATTCCCTTTTGTATATGTAAAAAGAAAAGAGGGAATAAAAACAATGGGGGGAAAAGGAAGGAGAAATTCTAATATTTCACCTGGACAATTTTACAGCGCCCAGATATTCGATTGTGAATGTATAGCTATTAGACAGTGTGGTATAGTAAGCAGAGTGGTGGTCTTAGATTCTGAAGACCTGGATTCAAATGCTGGTTGCAGCATGTTTTAGCTGTGTGAGCAAGGGTCTGGTATTGCCTTATGGGGCTTTTATGAGAAGATTGCTCTGAAAATCTCAACATAGACATGGAAGTTGTTGTCCCTTGTATTCTTACTTTATAAGAGTTGTAAGTAGTGAATGAATGAATTTATGAAATTTCTTGAGTTACTTGGAAGAAATATTCTATGTAAATTTGAATTTTTAAAATTATTGGTAAGTAATATAAGCCTCTTCTCTAATTTTCATAAGTATTACTATCACATTTCACTTCATTTCCCTGACAGTCTTTAAAAACAGGTGTATAGATCCTCTGACTTTTACACTGTTCACTGCCTGCTTAGCTCTGTTTCTGATCTTTTTTCTGGGACCTTGCTCACCTGGCTTTCCTTCTTGCCTGTCTGCTCAATCTTTGCCACCTTGCTTTAGCTGTGCCTTTTCTTCTTGCTAGCATTTCCACGTGCACAGCAGAACACAAAGAGAATTGTATGGCAAACAACGAATCTCCATTTGTTCAAGTTCCATGTATTACTTTGAAAAACTGCCCTGCTTCTCCATGCTTTCTTCTGTGTACTTGTGAAAATGTTTCAACACCTCGCTCGCTTTCTTTCTCTGTCTTTCTCTTTTTTTTAACTCCCCGCCAATTAAAAAAAGCAAGAGAAAGAAGAAAACCAACGAAGCATGACCAAGGCAACAGGAATTCACACTGTGGCCATATGTAAAGCCAGGGCTCTTTCTGCACCTTAAGTCCATCACCTCTCAATGAGGTCCTCCCCAGAATATGCCTGCTCGTTGCTTTGGTTGGAGTTCTTAAGCCTTTCTAAGCTGTTTTTCTTTACGATGTTACCCTTGTATAAATTGTTCTGGTTCTGCTCACTTCACTGCATCAGTTCATACTACTCAAGATTTTCTGAAATCATCTCTCGTCATTTTTTATGCCACAGTATACTCCATTACATTCACATACCATGATTAATTCATCCATTCCACAATTGGTGGCACCCATTTATACCCTTTGCTTTTCTTTCTTTTTTTTTTCCCCTTTTAATATCCCTTTAAGAATCAGGAAATTTTGTTTGTGGCTGTTCTGTTCCTTGTATCTTCCTCCCTCTTCCCCTTCCCCCCCATCTGCACTTGTTTCCCTGTTGAGTTTAATAAATTTCTATAGCAAACTCTGTGTTTAACCCTCTTGTGTCTGTTTGAGATAAGAATGAGATTTACCTTGACTATGAGAAAAACCAATTTTTATCACTTTCTTCCTCCTTTATAATAATACTCTTTTCTTTTTCTCTCTTAAAACCATCAGAACAGAAACAATTTCTGCCACCCCTACTCCCCTAGGTCTTCTGTTTTTTCTTTCTATATTTAACTTCCTCAATACCCTTTGAAGACGTTAAGGTTCCTGTAAGACATTTATTCTTCCCCATTCAAATGTTAGCTCTGCATCAACGTACAGCCCCTTTCAGTTGCTCAAATAAATTTCCCTTTGTAGGGTTCTCCGGACTCTTGTATTTGTATTTCAGAGTTCCTACTCAGCTTTGGTCTTTTCATTAGAAATTCTGGAAGATCTTCTATTTCATTAAAGGTCATTTTTTCACTTGTAGGATTATACTCAGCTTTGCAGTTTAACTTATCTTTGGTTGTAAGGTTATCTCTTTTGCCTCATAGATTAAGTAGAAACTACCAGGTCTTTTGTGATCTTGACTGTGAGTCCTTGGTACTTAAGCTGTTTCTTTCTGAATCATTACAGTATTTTTATTTGTATGTGGAAACTATGAATTTTGACTGTGATATTTCTAGAACATTTTCTCTTGGAGCTTTTTTTTTTTTTTTCAGGAGATGATCAGTGGATTCTGTTTTCACTTTGCCCCCTGTGGTTCTAAATACATTTGGGGCATGAATACTTGAAGTATAGCATTCAAACTGTTTGTCAGTCTCTCGATCAGTTGGTCGATTGATCTATCTCTCTCTCTCGTTGTACCTCAGGACTTCCACAACACCTTATTCTTCTCATCACGCATAGCACCAGGAATTATTATCCTTGTGTATTTATTTGAACACATTGCTAATGTGGTTGCTCATAATGTTTTGAGTTGAATAATTTTCACAGCCAAACTCCTTGGAAAGAAGAAGCTTCCGTTGCTTCCATTTTACTACCTCTTATTTATTACTTTTCAACACCTTACATTCTGGCTTCTGATCACATCACTTAAATGAAATTACCTTTTCCAAGGTTACCAATGACCTAATTGCCAAGACCAATGGCCTTTTCTCAGTCCCTAACCTTCTAACCTAAGACTTCTCTGTTGCCTTTGACATTATGGACCACTCCCTCCTTCCTTGACATTTCTTCTCTATGCATTTTCATGACACTGGTATCTCCTGGTTCTCCTACCTCTGACTATTTCTTAGTCTCCTTTGAAGGATCATCATCCTTATCTCACCCCCATGTTGTTCATTTTTGTAATTGAAGAAGACCAAAATGACATCATGATGTCGAGGTCAATGTACAGTGTGTCTGACTGGCTGATCAAGCCAGTAGAGCTCAGATGGTTCTACCACAGGCCCTCCATATTTTACTGCTATACCCCAGTGTTTTCTTCTGGGCCCTTTGAATTGCCCTACTATATCACAAACTGACTATTGATATCTTTACCTGTAAGTTCTGTAGGCATCTCATACTGAACATGTATAAAACAGAACTCATTATTTTTTCCCAAAAAACTCATCTATCTTCATAATTTTCTTATTTCTATTGAGAGATTGACCATTCTTTAGTTACCGAGGTTCAAAACCTTACAGACTCAGTAACCTTGAATTATAATCAGTTCTTTGCTGTCCCTCAACTCCAAGCAGTTGCAGAGTCTTATTTATTTTATCTTTACTGTATATTTCACCTAATCTCCCTTTTCTCCATTAATATAATCATCACCCTACTTCAGACTCTCATCATCCCTCATTTGTACTATTACAGTAGCCTACTAACTGGTCTCCCTACTTCAGTTCTCTCCCTTCTCTAGTCCATTCTCCACACAGCTACCAAACTGACATTCCTAAAACACAGATCTGATCTCGTTACTTCCCTCCTCAAGAAACTTGAGTGGATCCTTTTGTCTGTAGGACCTTACACTGATTTCCCTGTTTAGCCCTTAAAGCCCTCATAATCTGACTTGAGCTTATCTTTCCAGGCTCCTTGCACGTTATTTTCCTCCATACAGTCTACTTGCTAGTTAGACTGGCCTTCTTCTCTTTGCACATGACATTCACTCTTTCATCTCTGCCTTTGCATTGGCTGTCCCTATTTTTGGAATGCTCTCTCTCCTCATCTCTGCTTTGTAATAGAATCCTAGTTTCCTTCAAAGCTCAGCTCAAGTACTACCTTCTACAGGAACCCTATCCTCATCCTCCCACAAGCTAGTGTTCTCTCCTCAAAAATTTTATGTGTGTGTTTATACACACGTACCCACAAATAATGTTCCCCTTCCCAATATTTGCTCCTTAAGAGCAGGCATTTTCTTTTTTTTTTGTCT
Organism: Vombatus ursinus; assembly: GCF_900497805.2. Taxonomy (NCBI): domain Eukaryota; kingdom Metazoa; phylum Chordata; class Mammalia; order Diprotodontia; family Vombatidae; genus Vombatus; species Vombatus ursinus. The sequence continues at coordinate 610,188 of NW_020954026.1, forward strand.
TTTTTTTTGTCTTTATGTCCCCGTATCTGGCACGTAGTAGGTGCTTAGTAGATATTTATCAAATGAACTTCTGATCATAGACTTCAAGGCTCTCTACTCTCATATTGTATTTCTCTTGCATTCACTATGCCAGTCAGATGAGCCAATGTTAATGCCCATATAACTTTCCTAGTTACATCCTTGGCCTTTTGTGCATTCTGTTCATGCCTTTGTCAAATCATATTTCTGTCCTTCGAAGTAACTTCTGCTACAATTATTTGGCTACATTTGCCCCATTGTTTCCAGAAATGCTTTGACATGAGTATAGCTGTGGTTCATTATATAGTGTGTGTTTGTGCGTATGTATTATTTTGTACTATACTCTTTTTTAAAATTTATTTTACATTTATTTATTTATTTTTAGTTTTCAACATTCACTTCTATAAGCTTTTGAGTTTTCCATTTTCTCCACTTCCCTCTTCTCCCCTCTCCCCAACGTGGTGTGCAGTCTGATATAGGCTCTACATGTACATTCATATTAAACATTTTCACATTAGTCATGTTATAAAGAAGTATTGGAACTAATGGGAGGAACCATGAGAAAGAAGAAACAAAAGAAAAGAAAAAAAGATCAAATCGTCTGCTTCGATCTGCATTCAGACTCCATAGTTCTTTCTTGGATATGTATAGCATTTTCCATCAGAAGACTTTTGGAGTTGTCTTAGATTCTTGCATTGCTGAGAAGAGCCAAGAGTATGAAAGTTAGTCATCACATGATGTGGCTGTTACTATGTACAATGTTCTTCTGGTTCTGCTCACTTCTCTAGCATCAGTTCATATAAGTCTTTCCAGGTTTTTCTGAAGTCTGCCTGCTCATCATTTCTTATAGCACAATAATATTTGCATTACATTCATATACCACAACTTGTTCATCCATTCCCCAATTCATGGGCATCTTCTCAATTTCCAATTCTTTGCCACCACAAAAAGAACTACTATAAATATTTTTGTACATGTGGGTCCTTTTCCCATTTTTATGATCTCTTTGGGATACAGCCCTAGAAGTACTATTGCTGGGTCAAAGGTATACTATACTCTTAAACAGTGAATATTCCATATGCACTCTTGACTGACTGTAAAGGTTTAGGTGTTAAGACCAAACATAATCTTATGGCCAAGTGACATGTCATGACTTATCAAAGTTCTTGCTGCCTATACAATTCAGTAAGCGATACAGCATTTCTTTATGTGCTTAAAGAATTTCAATTTTGAAAAATTATTTTTCTTAATTTATCACAAAGTTCTGAAGTGGGGAGCCAAAAGACATCACCTCCATTTTATTAGGAGGAGAGTGGAGATTTGAGTTGTGAAGAAGCATTAATCATTTCAACACGAATTTTTAAGGGTTGCCTGTGTCCCAAGGCATCATGGTAGGTGCCAAGAATGCAGAAATAGAAAGTAAATAGTCCCTCCTCTCCAGGAACTTATATTCTACTAGCTCACATAACAGTGACAGATGGGCTACTCAGGATTCAGTTTCCAGACCTTTTTTTCCTTATCACCTATATTCATTCATCTCCTTTTTATACAGAATAGAATGCAATTATATCTTTAACTTGGATTTGACTTCTCTGTAGGGGTTCATTTGTACTACCAGAGAGGAAAATATTTCACGTGTGTGTTTGTGTATATGTGTGTATATATACACGTATGCATGTGTCTGTGTGTGTGAATAATGTTATTATTTAAACTTCTTTCTTTTTAAATTTTGAGTTCCAAGTTCTGTCCCTCCCTCTACCCCCCCCCAAGAAGGCAAGCAATATAACAGTTATATGTGTGAAATCCTACAAAACATTTTTATATTAGCCATATTTCCCAAAAAAGCAAGAAAAAAATAAAGAAAGAGATAATTATACTTCAATTTGCATTCAGAGTTTATCGGTTCTCTCTGTGGAGGTGGCTAGCATTTTTTCATCACGAGTCCTCTGGGATTGTCTTGGATCATTGTATTAATCAGAACAGCCAAGTTTTTCACAGTTGATCATCATTACAACATGGCGGTTACTGTGTACTGTGCGCTCTTGGTTTTTTTTCACTTTATTTTGAATCAGTTCACATAGGTCTTGCCATGTTTTTCTGAAACTGCCCTCCTCATCATTTCTTATAGCATAATAGTATTCCATCACAATGATATACCACAGCTTGTTCAGCCATTTCCCAATTGATGAGCATCCCCTCAATTTCCAATTCTTTGTCACCACAGAAAGAGCTGCTATAAATATTTTTGTACATATAGGTTCCTTTTCCTTTGATCTTTTTGGGATACAGACCTGTAGTGGTATTGCTGGGTCAAAGGATATGCATAGTTTTGTAGCCCTTTTGGTCTAGTTCCCAATTGTTTTACAGAATGGTTGGATCAGTTCACTATTCCACCGACAGTTAATTAGTGAACCTATTTTTCCCAGAAGGGAGAAATCTCTCGTAGATGGTGCAGTGGATAAAGCACCGGCCCTGAAGTCAGGAGGACCTGAGTTCAAATCTGGCCTCAGACCAAACGCTTGACACTTACCAAAACTGTGTGACCCTGGGCAAATCACTTAACCCCAATTGTCTTAATAAAAAAAAAAAAAGATTAAATTGGTAGCTCCTTAAGCATTAAACTGTCATTCTGAATGTTTCTTGTGCCCTTGTGCAGTTATGACAGGCCTTTAAAAGGAATGATGACAAGATTCTATCCACAGATTGCCAAGACCCTGTATACAAAAAGGAGCGAGTACCAAATTTTTGTCAGGCCAGTTATGAACCTGGATTAAGGTTTAGGTCAGATTTTTCAAAGGAAATCTAGTTTTGTGAATCTCTTCCCACCAGATTCTGGACTATCTTTTATTGACCACTTTAGTTTAGATATTATATTCTTGAACCTGCAGTGGCTAACTCTTTTTCAGCTTTCACACTTTAACATAAAGCTAGGCCATCAGCCAGCCTTCATTTTTTTCTTATGACTATGTAAAATGAAGAAACTGGATTAGGTGATCTCCAAAGATGCTTCAAGTTCCAAAATTCTCCAAGTATTTTATGTTCTTTCTTTAAAAGGAATGCAGGGAATGTTCTGCCTTTAACTACATCTTTACATTGTGCAGTCATCTCCCCTGAATTATGACTTAGTTATATGTTGCCATCTAAAAAATATTTTTATAATTGGTATGGTTTACTCTTGTGCTATGATTTACTCCATTGCCCCTGTTTAAACTTCATTTCTTTTTCCCCTTCTCAGTTTCTACTTGTAATTAACCGCTTCAGCTCTATATGATCCTCTAATCTCAAGTCCATTCCCTCTTGTCCTGTCAGTGTTCATAACCATACCAAATTCCAGCCCTGGATTACTCCTGCCATCTGCCTTCTCCATTCCTTCTCGCATGGTGCTCAATGGAGTTGGAAGAAATTACTCCACCAAGCTGACTATTAAAGGCCTATTAATAGTATCAGAACAAAACAAAGTACCCACCAAACCCAAATCTTTGAGTGAATTAAGCATGTTTTCTTTTCCTTAGTCAACATCGAAGTATAAATGGTGCAACTGGGGATCGAGGAGGTCACCGGAGCAACCATCAGGAACAGCTACGAAAGGACCCGTATGCAAACCTTATGTTACAGCGGGAAAAGGATTGGGTTTCCAAGATCCAGATGATGCAGTTACAAAGCACTGATCCCTACCTGGATGACTTTTATTACCAGGTACATGCTATTTGCCAATTCTTTGTATATCTCTTTGAATCCCGAACTGTTTATAAATACTTGAATGGATCTGTGATTTCACTGATGCAGGACTCCTTTCAGTCATGCAGATATTGAAATCTATATTTGTCTTCTCATCTGCGAGATTCTTGCTCATGTACCACAGACACTCTGTAGCGGACCTTCCCCATGCTCTGAAGACTTTCTAGATATTTTAACTTACTGTTGGTACCATAAGAGCATTTAGGCTGTCGGTCTGTTATCTTCCACTCTTTCTACACTGCTGACCCACCTCTCTTTCCAAATTTACATTTCTTTGACAATATTTTTATTTTATGCCCCTTTCCAAAAACAAACATCTGTGAAATTTTCTTTTGAAATCCCTGATTGGCTTTGGTTGTTCACGCTGAATGCTGATATATACCAGTCCCTGTGATGCAATGAAATATTTTTTGTGCACATTTCAGTTATTTTCAGTAGTCCCTTTCAGTTTAATAAATCAAGTTCCTTGTGCATTACCTTTGCTCATCATTCTGGTTCTGCCAGAGAAGAACGCTGGCAGCCTTACCTTGGATGACTCCTCTTATTTGGAGACTGAGGCTTTTGTTCTAGAGTAAGTGCCTCAGTCCCCCACTTCACATCTTCTAATCCCTGTCTACCTCAGTCCTGCCTCTGCTGTGTCCCATCCCCCTTTGTTCTTCTCCTCCCTCTCATGCCTTCTAGAATTCTCTCCATCCTTGTTTAATGGACTTTTCTTCATTTTAGCCCTTTTTCTCTTGTGCTCCTCCTGTCTTCTTCTCTTTACAGACTTGGTAAGCCCTTCATAACACTGCATCCCTGACCACTCTCTTCAGTATTAGCTATACTTCTTTTATTCCACCCTAGCACACTGATTCTGGAAGGAGAGTTAGAATACCTCATGTTCCCCATGGCCGCTTTCAGACTCTCACTTTACCACATTACTCATCAGTCTTTCCTCCCTTATGGTTCACTCTCTCATCCCCATGTCATTCAGAATCCTTTGTCAAGCTGTTCAGTGCCTGCTTCCCAGTCTTCCTTGTAGAGATACAGAGAGTGCCCTTTTACTAGGAAACCAGCATATCTTGATGTTCCCACAAATACCTTAAGCTCCAGATCCCTCAGGCTTCTTATGTACCATAACCTTCATTCCACCTCAGCTACATGTGGGATCCCTCACACCCTTCACCATCACTCATAAATATTCGACTTCTACCATCAAAACCTCTGGAGAAATTTTTAGGAGATCATATCGTCCTATCATTGCATCTTTCCCTGTACCCTGCCCTTTGAGAACTTCCACATCCCTCCATCCTTTAGTGGCCCAGTCCATTGCCCCTGTTCTAATTTCACTTTTTTCCCCTTTTCAGTTTCTACCTTGTAATTGACCATTTCAGCTCTGTGTTGCCCTCTAATCTCAAATCCATTTCTTCTTGTCCTGTCAGTGTTCATAATCATGCCATACTCCAGCCCTAGATTACTCTTGCCTTCTGCCTTCTTCACTCTTGCTCACGTGATGCCTAATGGAGTTAGAGGACATTACTCAACCGATCTGACTAGGTCCAGTACAAACTTATGTTACGTAATCTCAAAGGGTCCTCACCACAGCAAGTGAATGCTTTTACTCCATCCCTAATTGATTCTCTCTTCCACTCAGCACAGAAACTATTCAGAGCTTCTAGCCTCAAGCCTTCCACACCACCACCTCCCCCATTTTCTCAGCTGAAGACTTCACCTTATACTTTGCTGAGAAAATAAAGACCATTTGCCATGGGCTCCTTCTCTGCTCTCTAGAGTTCAAACATCTCCTCTTTTCTCCTCCTTTACTCCACTGTCTGAAGAGGTGGCCCTCCTCACCAAGGCCAACCCCAGGTACCCTTGATCCTCTCCCCTCCTGCATTCTCTAGCAGATTACCTCGATAAGATTCTCCTCTCTAATATGAATTTATCTTCTGTTTCCTTCTGGACTGCCCACAAATATGCCTGAGTCTTCGTTATATTTAAAAATACCCTCACCAGACTCTTTAGTCTCCTCAAGCTTTTATGCTATGTCTCTTCTACCTTTTTAAGTCAAACTCGTAGGAACAAACTTTACTGTCACCTCTCTTTCTCCAGAGTTAGCATTGATCTCTTAACTGTCCAATTTAACGTCATTTTCTCAGTCTTCATCTTTCTGGACCTTTCTGTGGCAATTGACATTGTTGACCACCTTGTCTTCTTGGATACTCTCTCTTCTCTGTATTTTCATGATACAGTTTTGTCTTGGTTTTCATCTTACCTGTCTGGCCTCTTCTCAGTCTCTTTACTATTTGATAATGACTGTCCTGTCCCTCAACTATTGTCTGTACCCCCGAACTTTGTTCTTGACCTTCTTTCCCAGCACTCTCACTTTGTGACCTCATAAGCTCCCATGGATTTAATTATCATCTTTATGAGGATGACTTCCAGATTTACATTGCTAGCCCTCCTACCTCCTGAAGATCACTCATCTTCCACTACCTATTGGCCATTTCAAATGGGATAGCTTCTCAAACTTATATCCAAAAGAGAATTCATTCTCTTTTTCCCCAAACCCACCCTTTTTCCTATTTCTATCAAGGGCATCATGGTCCAGTTGTGTGTAGCCAGGTTTAAAACTTGTCATCATGACTCCTCACTGTCCTTCAACCTACACATCTAGTCATTGCCAGCTCTTGTCATTTCTGCCTCCCAACATCCCTCACATCTGTCCCCTTCTTTCTACTCAAGAGCACCACCCTGCTGGAGGCCTTCATTATTCTCTCTCGTCTGGACTGTTGAAGTAGCGTCCTAATGGGGCTCGCTGCTTCCAGCCTCTCACCACTCTAATCTATCTTGCATACAACTACCAAAATAACTTTCCTAAAGGACAGATTTGAGATAGTGCTTCTCAGTAAGGGCAGCTAGGTGGCACAGTGGTTAGAGCACTGGGGCCTGGAGAAAGAAAGACTAATCTTCCTGAGTTCAAATCTGGCCTCAGGCACTTACTAGCCGTGTGAGCCTAGGCAAGTTCACTTCACCCTGTTTGCCTCAGTTTCCTCTTCTGTACAAGGAGCCAGAGAACAAAATGGCGAAACAGTCCAGTATCAATGCCAAGAAAATCCCCAGTGGGGTTACAAAGATTTGGACAAGACTGAAAAACAACTAAACAACAACTTCTCAGTAGAGTACAGGGGCCTCTAAGTTCAAATATAAACTCATCCATTTGGTTTTAAAGCCTTTCACAAAATAGCTTCAGCCTACCTTTCTAGCTCAGTATCCGTGACTCCTTCCTGCCATCTGTGGTTCAGGCAGACTGGCCTTGCTGTTTCTTATACATCATCTCTGTGCTCTTCACTGCCTGTCCCCTGGAATGTTATTCACCTCCAGAGCCATATTCTGCATGAAGCCTTTTCTGATCCCCCCCCGACTCCCTTGTATTTATTTTGTATACATATTTATTTTATATTTGTATGTGTCATCACCCCAGCAGAACAGACACTCTTGGAGATCACTAGCTTATTTTTGTCTTTGTATCCCAAGTCCTTAGACAGTGTCTGGTACATAGTAGTACTTGCTTGTGTTTGTTGATGGATTAGATTAATCACAAAGTAGATTTTTAGAGTTTATTTGTTGTGTTTTTGTTTTTGGCTAGGCGATGGGGTTAAGTGACTTGCCTTGGGTCACACAGCTAATAAGTGTTATTTGTCTGAGGCCGGATTTAAACTCAGGTCCTCCTGATTCCACGGCCAGTGCTCTATCCATTGCGCCACCTAGCTGCCCCTATTTTTAGAGTTTAAACAAAACCTGGAATATCAATAAGTCAAACAATCTATTACCCTATTATTCTGAATCATTAATATTAGAAGGACAAGGCATGTGTCAAATGATGTAAAAATTACATTATAATTTTACTTTGACATAAATTTTTCATTGTATATTTTCTTTGCCTTATAGATTTTTTTAAATGTACTCTGTCAGTTGACAGCTTAAATTCTGGACCTTTTGGTATTAAAGATAATTTACAGTCCTTTCTGTTCTCTAGAACTACTTTGAGAAACTGGAGAAACTCTCAGCAGCTGAGGAGGTGCATGGAGATGGCCCCAAGAAAGAACGTACCAAGCTGATCACCCCCCAAGTGGCAAAGCTGGAGCACGCCTACAAGCCAGGTGAGTGAGGACCTTATCACCCCATTCGTGTCTCGTATCAGAGGCTGAGAGTGTTGGAGGGAGTGCAGGGCAATGAGGCTGGAGTAATCCCGAGGTAAACATGGTGGCCAAACCTTAATGCAGCAAGCACATTTCCCATGATCCCTTAAAATAAAGAGGGAAATATTTTCAGTTATTATTCCACTGTGTGTTAAAGTTTGCATAAGAGATTATTGAGAAATCTACTACTCGGAGTTTGGACATAAAGAATAATTTTTTTTCTCATATTTTGATGAGAGAATAGCATGTTCTTTAAAAGCTGTCTGCCAACATAGTTGTGATTGTTTTGTTTTTTTTTTTTTGTTTTTGCAGTGCAATTTGAGGGCTCTTTGGGAAAGCTTACTGTGTCTAGTGTGAATAATCCCCGGAAAATGATTGATGCTGTGGTAACATCCCGGAGTGAAGATGATGTAGGTGTTAGCAGAACTGTCTGCTTACAGGGCTCTGGATTATTATCACCTTTTCTTCTTCATGATCCAGCTCAGTGCCTTAAAGCAGTGGGGTAGAGAAAAGGGTTGTTACTTGTCTGACATCTGTCTAGTTCTTGAAAGTACATCATTACTTCTTCGCTTTCGTCTCTTTCTTGTTTCTTCTATGTCTCTCTGTTTTGATTTCTGTGTGTGTGTGTGTGTTTACATATATACATACACACATATATTGTATATGTATTACGTATGTGTGCAGTTCCTTTCACTACATAGAATGTTAATAAGTAAGTTTTATGTCCTTTGTTGGGCACCGCTGGTTCAGTTGTTTTTATCTCTTTTCTGTGACATTGTCTACATTTGTCTGCTTCTTCACTGTCAGCAGACAAAAGCTTCTTGTTCAGCTTAGTTTACACGACCCTATTTCCACACTGCCTGCAGGTAGATATTCAGTATGTGCTTTGGGATGGCTATGATAAACGACATAGCACTGAGGTATCTGTCTTTTCTTAGGAGACCAAAGAGAAACAAGTTCGGGACAAGAGACGAAAGACTCTCGTTACAATTGAGAAAGTAAGTCCTAATAGTTATACCTACATTCAGCCACTGGTAGAAAATTGCCCAGTTCTTCTACACACACATTCACAATCACATACATACATATAGCTCTTCGGTACATGTTTATATACAGACACACACACACACCTATACATGCATAATGTGGGAAAATTTGCATGTGTTGGAATTACAAGAAAGGTTTAATAAATGGCATATTGTCTGTGCTTCAGTCAGTTAGCAAACGCTTCTTACTTGTTGCTTGCCAGACCTCTCTAGAAAGCATGGTGGTTTGAAGTTTTTAAGTACATTTCCAGAGTTTCCGTTTTAAAACTTAGGCAAAGTATAGACCTATTTTTGCTGCTTTTAGCCATCTGGAGAAAAGCTAAGTAGGGAGGAGGTGGGACAGGACAGTGTTGAGGGAAGTTCCAAGTTAGTTCCAGCTTTAACAGAGATCTGTAGTATCTTAGTCTACCTGTTAGGTTAATTTCAGTACTACTCAGTTTTTGGTTACTATCTCTCGTAGTTGAGAGTTGGGAGGGGGCAGGGCTGATGGCACACTGCCCTAACATAAGGGCCTCTGACTGTCCCACTTAGACATACAGTCTGCTCCTGGATGTGGAGGATTATGAAAGGCGCTATCTTCTAAGCCTGGAAGAGGAGCGGCAGGCACTGATGGAGGAAAGAAAGCAGAAGATATGTGGCATGTACGACAACCTGAGGGGAAAATTGCCTGGGCAAGAGAGGTAAGAGCTGTCTGGGAGAGCATAAGATGAGGAGGGTCTTTCCTTTTTGCCTAGAAGGAGATTATCCATCATCTGCCCACACACAGAGTGCTTTTAGAACAGTTCTTTCTCCTCAATCATGGCATACATTTAGCTGTGGTAGGCAAACCCCCCTCCTCCCTTGCAGTAAGCCTTTTCCAGAATTGAACTGATGGGAGCTGTCCCCCAAACCCCTCCAAATACCTGTCAGAAATGGCTCTGAACAAATTCTAAAGCAGCAGAATTGGACTGACAGAAGCACTTTTATGGCAGAGAAGCAGAAATGAAGAGGAAGAGACATCAAACATGGCAGGAGTGCTGAAACATCCTTTGGCCAGTCTGAGGCCAGTCTGATAACTCAGGAAAAATGTATTTTTTTTCTGCCGCACCCTTCAGGTTCAGGAAGTATCTAGTGGCACAGCTTCATCGATGTACCTTTAAGTCAGATTGAACCCAAATAGTCCAGCTGTACACGAAGTGAGCTGGCTCCCTATTTTTTCAGTGAGAAAAATTATTCACATGAATATACACTGTAAGGAATCAGGACATGAAGTTTGCTCCTGGATCTTTTGACAAAAAAAAAAAATGAAATGGTTCAGTACATTGACCAAAAGCATTTCACGCTTGGAAAATTATTTTTCATCCTTTCTTTGAGGGTAAGGGTTGGTTTTGACCATACTAATGGTAAAAGAATCACAGTAAAGTAACCTTATATAGGATATTCAGTTGGCAGTTTTCTAAATGGAATAAATTAGGAGCTTCCTGTTGTTAACAGGATTTTACTGAGCCGGTCTCTAACCTGGGAGTGATGAAACAGTAGGCCAGAGACAAAGTGCCAATAATCAAGTAAATTTTAATTTAATTGGAAATTCTTTCTCTCTTTACAGGCCAAGCGATGACCACTTTATGCAAATCATGTGTATCCGTAAAGGGAAGAGAATGGTTGCCCGTATTCTCCCTTTCTTGTCCAAAGAGCAAGCAGCTGACATCCTCTTGGCAACAGCCAGGAACCTGCCCTTTCTGATCAAGAAGGATGCCCAAGATGAGGTAAATACCCTAGGAGAGACACTTTGCCTGTAGACATCTACTTCATAGTCATGACAATTCTAGATTTTTAACTTTCCTTTTCTTTAAGAAAAGGGAACTTCTTTAGAAGTGCATTCTGGTCATTAAAACTAAAAACTTGTATGTTCGAGCCCTAAGTTTTTAATTGCTCAGGAGGTAGAGGAACAGGTCATATACACAAAAGGAAGCAGCTGGAATATTACTGTGGATTTGCAGAGTTGCTTCTGTCCCATTTGGCATTTTCTTCATGATGTGCTTAGAGTGTAACTTATATCTTCCTATGGATTATTCTCAGGAAGCATTTATTAAATGCCATGCACTGGGGATACAGATCCAGAGTCTAACACACCCCACTTGCAGGAAGCTTACATTCTAAATAGGGAGAAAACAAGCCTATATGTAAATATATAGCTGTGACCCAGCATCAGTGCAGATGAATTGAGTAATGTCCCTGAAGCCCAGGCTGATACTTGTAAAGCACTTTTTAAATGATCTAGGTAATGTTTGAATTCTTATGCAGGGTTCCTAAAAATCTCATACAAAATTTGAAGTAGTTTCAGGAAATTCAGAACTGGATGAAGTTCAGTAGTATAAAGTGATGTCTTTAAAACAAAAGTAAGTTTCCTAAATACAAGATGGAGAAAATATGGGATGAGCACCTAAATAGCAGAAAGGAACTCTGAAGTTATAGCAGACTATTTCAGTCTTAGTAGTCGGGGTGCTGCTACTTGGAAAGATGTTAGGAGCTGGAGTAGAGGACCATAGGATGCTCAATCTGGAAAGGGCCCTAGAGAGCACTTTGCTGAAGTCTTACTTTATAGTTAACCTAAGGGTCCTAGAGACCAAGTAATATGTTAAATTAATATATTAAGAATGAGGGAAGAGGGGCAGCTAGGTGGCGCAGTGGATAGAGCACCGGCCCTGAAGTCAGGAGGACCTGAGTTCAAATCCGGCCTCAGACCAAACACTTGACACATACTAGCTGTGTGACCTTGGGCAAGTCACTTAACCCCTATTGCCTTATTTAAAAAAAAAAAAAAGAATGAGGGAAGAAATGAAAAGGGACCAGAGAAAAGTATTAAAAAATTATTTCAAGGAATGGAAAGTATGTATAAGAGGAGAGATTATATATATTGAGCTCTCTTCGGATGATGAAAACAGCAAAGGGATGGCTTTACTCTCTTAAAGTATATAAAATCATTATGAGAAAGGTGCTGGCTAGTTATTTCCTTAAAGGACCAAATAGAAAGAAATGGTTTTGAATTATAGTGGGAGAATTTGGAAAAGGGAAATTAATAAACTCATAGTTTTGCCATCTCATTCACTGGATGCATACCTTTGAAAATAGGATAGATAATTATAATTGTATGGACTGTTATCTTGCCAGGGAGAAATGGAGGTGGGGCAGATGAGCTCTTGGATTCCCTTCTAATTTTTTAACTCTTTCTCTTGTTGGAACATGGCACTTCAATTGTGTAGTCTAGGCCAAGAGTTCTTAATCTGGGGTCTGTGAACCTTTCATAGATATATATATGTATACATTTATATACAGATATAGAGATATACATACATACATACACATATGTATATATATTTTAATTAATATGTTTCTAGTTGGTTTAATTGCAATCCTATATATTTTACACATTTTAAAATGTTATTCTGAAAAGGGGTCCAGTTGACTTCAGCCTGCTACCTAAGGAGGGGGGAGTTCAGGACCCCCAAAAGGCTAAGAACACCTTGTCTCAGCAGGGATCAAAGGGTTGGACTCTTGTTTTGGCTCAGTAATGAATTCACTCTGTGAAGGTAGGCAGGTCACTTTCTCGCTCTTTGTATCAGTTTCTCCGTGATACCACTTACCCCACAGAATGATTAAGAGGATAAATGAGATAAAGTTAAAAGTACTCTACAGGCAATCTGGAAGTACAAAGTGAAAGTTTCAAAAGTTAGAAAAAGAATTTTACCATTTGACTTGATAATTCCATTGTTGAGAACAGCCCCTGACAAAAATAGCTGTCCAAAGATTTTCATAGCAGCATTCTATGTCATTGCAAGGAAACAAACTGGAGGCAACCTAAATGTTCCAGCAGTGGGGGGAGGATTCAACAAATTATGTTACATTAATGTAATGGAATCCTCTAATGTAACTAAGAGGAGTGCAGAGAAATCTAGAAAGGCCTTTATGAAATAATGCAAAGTGAAAAATATATGATGGAAAGTGAATGAGAATTGATGGGGAAAGAATCCTTATGGGAACATAAAGGGAGGTACTGAAAAAGTGTTAGACTTTAAGCATTAAAATTAATTACTAAGTAGTTTATGTCAATGTGTTTAATGTTAAGTTTCTAATAAAACATTAAACATTTTAAATGGTCTGTAAGTTCAAGATAATCTTACTCATTGTGTATGCATAAAAGGATTTCATACCTTTGAGGTGGTGTGAAATTGCTAATAAAATGGACTTGAAAAAGTTGGGGTGCTTTAGCACCTATTTTGAGGATTACATCAATTTTAGCCCCAAATGATTTGGGATTCGCCCACTGTGATTTCTCCCCCTGTATTAAATCTTGTCTCATTCATTGCACCGTACAACATAATTCCCTTCTCTCTCTACTTTGGCTGGAGGGAACATCCAGTGCTAATGTCTAATGCTTTTGTCTTTCTTCCTTAGGTTTTACCTTGCTTATTGAGTCCCTTCTCCCTTCTCCTTTATCATCTTCCATCAATGACTGTCACCAGCCTTCTGCAACAGCTAATGAACCTACCTCAAAGTGCAGCTGCACCAGCACCCGCCAACCCACACCTCACTGCTGTGCTCCAGAACAAGGTGCTCTTGGGCTCCTTATGCCCCTGAACTCCATACTCTACTGGGTTCTCAACCTGAGCTCTGAGCTATGCACACAGGCTGCCAGGGCTTGGCATAAGGACCTTGGGAACAGTTGTTGCATGCTTCATGTATGTCACGGTTGCAGTTAAAAATCCGGACTTTTGGGTAGACTAGGTGAAAATAGTAGTATCTAATCCTACTCCTCCTATTCCTCCCTGGTGTTAGAATTGTCCAAGCAATTAAATGAACTGTATGTCTGTTAATTCACATGCTTTTCTAAATGCTGAGTGATAAGGATAGCCAATCCCAAAAGTTTTAAGTACAGTTTTAAGCTATTAAAGTTTAAAGACTTTTGGGACATCCTGTTTAAATATGAAAAAAGTCTAATTCTGGGTCTGACAAAAAAATCCAGCCAACCCAATATTCTAGCTTTGACAGTAGCACCAAAGGGAATTTTGTGGGAAGACATAGTTCCCCTCTCTGATATCACATTCAAAAGGATAGTGATTTATATTAGCTTCCTGTTATGACTTAATTATCTGTAAGTTAACCTAAGTCCTTCTACACTAAAAGATGAAAATCCAAGAATAAATAAGAGTTAATACATAAAGAACCTCCCTACTTCAGGTTGGCATGATTAGCACCCTTCTGGGGACAGAAGAGATTTGCCTAACTATACATACTGTGTGAATGAGCTTCACATGCTGCTCAGTGGAGCTGGAAGTCACACAGCCTTGCTGACTAGGCAGATTAAATTCATGTTATACAACCTCAACTAACCCCTGTCTGAAGTAAGGCAATCCATTTCTTCTTCTCTAGTCGATTCACTATCTCACCACAAAAGCTCTTCCAAACCTCCCCTTCCCCCGTCTCTCTCAGCTAAGGATCTTGCCTCCTATTTTACAAAGAAAATTGTCCCTTCTTCACCTTCTCTTCTTTTTAAAACCCCTTGACACTGTTCCCCACTCTTTCCACCTTTCCCCCAACATCTGACACTCAAATCCCATTTCAGTCATCCTCTCCTCTTCAGTCTTCAATCTCTCCCTATCTACTGTACCCTTCCCCTGATGTCCAGGTATTCTCTATCCTTAAAAAGCTTTCACTAGACTTTACCATCCCTTCAGGGGCAGCTAGGTGGCTCAATGGATAGAGCTCAAGACCTGGAGTCAGGAAGACCTGAATTCAAATGCAGCCTCAGATACTTCTTAGCTGTGTGACCCTGAGCAAGTCACTTAATCTGTATTTGCCTTTATCCATCGGAGAAGGACGTGGCAAACGACTCCAGTATCTTTGCCAAGAAAACGCCGTAGATGGCATGGTTCACGGGGTCAGGATGAGTCAGACATCAGTGACCATCCCTTCAAGCTACAGTGCTATATCTGTACCTTTGACCTCTTGAGCCAGACACTTAGGAAAGGTGGTCTCTGGTCCTCTGCTTCCTCTCTTCCTCAATGTTCGACGCTCTGACTTCTGACATCATCACCTGACTGAAACTCCAAATAGGATTCCTCATTCATGATTCCGATGTGGTTCCTCATTCTTCCTGCCCTAAACGCTCTTAAGCCACTCTCTTCTCTCTGGGCTACTGGGACACTTCTCTGTCCTGGTTCTCCTCCTTTCCCGTGTGACTTCTTTGTCCTCCAAGCCCATCCCCTCTTGACGGTCTCTGTCACTCATAGGCCCCCCCTGCTCTTCGCTCTCCCTATGCTCCCTCAGGGACCTTGCCGGCTCACGTGGGTTTACTTAGGATCACTCTGAGAGCTCTCTCTCCAGTGCCAGTCTCCTCCCTTCCCTCCCCCTCTGCTTCATCGTGCTGCCATTTTGCTCTTGGACATTTCAAAGTGGATAGCCTGGAGACATCTCAAGCTCCATGTGCCCCAAACTCCCAGCCAGTCATCTCCCTGTCACATTTCCTGTTTCTGCTGAAGGCACCATCATGCTGCCAGTCTCCCAGGTTCCTCGCCAGTGTTAGTGTTGACTCCCCCACTCTCTCTAATCAGTTGCCAAATCTCCATTTCTACATCGCTCCCAAGCTCTTGTCTCACCTGACATAGCTGCCGCCTTTGTTTAGGTTCTCTCCCTTCTCATCTGGATTATTGCAGTGACTTCCTAATTTGTCTCCCTGCTCGAGGCTCTCCCCCCTGCGGTAAATCCTTAACATTGCTCTTAAGTTAATATTTTTAAAGCTCAAATGGGACTGTCTCACCCCCCTTGTAAATATGCTCCAGTGACTTCCGATTGCCTCCAGGATAAAATAGAAATCCCTCCGTTCAGCTTTTAAAGCCCTTCACAGTCTGGCCTCAGTCTTTCTTACAGATCACTCGCCCTCTGATATTTTGTGATGCGGTCAAACGGAATGTCCCATCTCTGTATCTTGGCACAGGCTGTCCCCCAGCCCTCCTCATCTCAGCCTCAAAAAATCTCTTGAAAAGATATGGCTTAGGCATCACCTTTTCATGGAACCTTGGCTGAGCTCCTCAGCTGCTAGTGCCCACCCACCCCAACTACTTTGTTTTAGGGTATATTCAGTCTCTTTGTGTTTATAGACTCAGACCTGGCCTTGATTTTCTCCCCTGGCAGACTGTCGGCTCCCTCTGAGTAGGGGTTGTTTCCTTCTCTCTCCTTGTATCCCCAGCACATTGTACAATGCCTGGCACATAGTAGATTTGCTTGCTTGCTTGCCTTGCCTGGCTGACAGATTGATGCCTTCTCTCTCTACAGTTTGGCCTGTCACTGCTCTACCTGGTCCTGAGCCGAGGAGAAGAGCTGCAGAGTTCAGACCCATCTACAGAGTTAATGCAGGACAACCAGTGGTGAGTTAGGCCAGTGTCTTCTCCTTCCAGACAGGCCTGGGGGGGAAGGGCTGTGCCACTCCAGTGGTTATAGTGTTAGTGCCTAGCATCTAACACACTGTAGGCACTTGATAAATCCTGATAGAGGGGTTCCTTTATCTTTCTCACATTGGTTTTATGGCTTTTCTCTGTCAGGACAGAGTTGATGTTCATGGCCACGAGAGAACTCCTGCGGATTCCCCAAGCGACCCTGGCTAAGCCTGTCTCCACACCTGCAAACCTAGCATCCCTTTTTTCTCGATATGTTGACCGGCAGAAGCTGAACCTGCTTGAGACAAAATTGCAGTAAGTTATGCTGGCGCCAAATCTTGTACACAGGAGCAGATTGGAGGCAAAGCGGGAGAAGGGGATGAATTGAGGAGGAAGGAAAAGACTGAAAAAATGGGTGTCCCAACAGAGAGTGATGTTGAATTAAAGACAAAGGCAGAGAGAAAAGGGATTCTAGGGGGTATGGGGCATGTGGCGTGGTGAGAATTCTTGTGCAGCTAGCGCCGTGGAGAAATCGCTGGGCCTGCAGTCAGGAAAACCTGAGTTTAAATACAGCCCAAGACACACACTAGTGGTGTGGTGTGATCTTGTGCAAGTCACTTAACCTGTGTCACCTCAGTTTGTTCAGCTATAAAATGGAGATAACACCTACTTCACAGGGTTGCGGGGAGGATCAAATGAAATAATTTAAGCATTTAGCACAGTGCCTGGCACTTGATAAATGGTTGTCCCCTTCCTCTCGCACAAGTATCCTTGCTCTGTGTAACAGATGGCTTCTGTTTGGGTTTATTTTCCTAACCGTTCTCTCTTTTTCTTTAGGTTGGTTCAGGGGATACGGTAGAAGAGCTCTGGAGGCACCTGTGTCTCCAGGTGGCCGCTATCTGCACTGCTGCCATCACCAATGGAGTGTTTTCAGTGGGGGAGGGAAGGTGGCTCCTTCCCCAAAGCAAAGCCTTGTGGGATTGTTTCTCATCGATAACTGGTATTTGGAGACAGCCCCAATCTCCTGCCTTCTCCTCTCTGCTCGGGAAACTTGGCTGGCTATGACTTTTGCTGGTTTCTACTCCTCACTACTAGGTCACAATTCTGCATGCCCTGCCCTGCCCTGCCCTGCCCCCAATTCTTTTTAATTTCACTGGGTTTTGTTTTTTTGGCTGCAGAGTCACAGATGTAATCTCTTTAATCTGGTGTTTTCCCATCATTCATGGTGAAAGTAAATTATAGCCCACCAAAAATATTCCTCTCCCTACCCTGTTTGATGCTTTCTGGTTTCTTGCCCCTTATTAACAAGGCATTAGGGGGGAACATTAGATAGAAATCCTGATATTTGTGTTGTCTCCAGAGTTCCAAAGGAGTGATGCGATGGCTTGGGAAAAAACCCCGTCATTGGGCTATTGACCAGCTCTTTCTAACTAACAGCCAATGCCAGCTGGAGTGCGGGGCATGTGTCTATCTACTCCATCCCCAGATCTAACTTGCTGATTGCCCTTCGTGCTAGCTTATGCAAATATGGGTATCCAACCCCGAGATAAATCATTGAGCAATACCCTATCTCATTAGGTGCCCTTCACTGCTCCTTCTGCTTCGGTTTTCATCTCCTCGCTGTGGAAACAGCACGTGCTTAGTTCTTTCCCTCCTCACTGAAACCATAAGAAATGAGTTCATGCTTTCTGTCACCTTCCTTGAGAGACTGCACAGGATGACCGATTCTGTCCCGTAGTCTGCATTAGCAGTGTAGGAACTTAACTGCACATCTTTGCACACTTACCTACCCTGTCTTCCCAGGAATGCTTTAGAAAGCTCTGTTGTGGCTCTTCTCTAACCTCGTTTCATTTGGTCCTTAATGGGTAGAGGCCCCCAACGGTAACCATGGATTCTGCGTTTGACATGGTCCTCCCTTCTCTCCCCACTCCCCACCTCCCACCTATAAGTAGAGCTGCTTTCCCTGCTCCGTTTCACTCGAGTCCCATTTCCCAGATAACTGTGGGGCCTGGGTTTGAAGCCCAGCCGGAACAGCCCCTTGCATCGCCCCGATTTCCTTGACAAAATTAACCAGGGGGCCTGGGTTTTATCCCCAGCAGGTACAGCTCCCAGGACAATTTAATCTGATGAATTTTCATGATCATCCTGTACTGTTTCCTGCTGTTCGCACCTTTTGGAATGTGGTGGAGAGGAGAGGTTCTTTTATTTAAGAAGATGAACATTTTGCACATATGTCTTGTACAACCAGTGAAATCCTCCGTTATAACCAGCCTCTCTTGGTTCACCATCTCTTCCCCTTACCAACTCCAGCTTCTTTCCCAACCATTCCTTCTCCCACTAACATACAGTTTTTCTCCCAACCATCACTCATTGAATATTTCTACCTGTGCGCCTTCCTGTTCACCCTTCCCTCCCTCCCCAAGCTGATCAAGTGGACATTTCATTCTTTTTTCCTTCCTGTGCTTTTACTTTTTTTGTTTGGTTCTGATTAATGAAAATAAAAGTTTCTAAATTTACATTTTTATAGGGTATTGTAAATAAAAACAAATTGTATACTTGAGAACTATCCATGAGTTTCTTTGTTTCTAAATGTGTATTTCTAAGGTGTCTGTCACATTTAGTGACTCTCACAACCACCTTTAAATGAGTAGTCAATGGAAATATCTAATAATGATAACAGCATTTATACAGTGCCTACTATGTGCCAGGCACTGTGCTAAGTGCCTTACAAATATCTCATTTAACCCTCATAACAGTCTTGGGAAATATGGTTATTATCTCCATTTTACGATTGGGGAAACTGAAGCAAACCAAGGTTAAGTGGCTTGCCCAAGGTCACATAGCTAGTATCTGAGGCTGCATTTGAACTCAAGTCTTCCTGACTGGAAGCCTGGCACTCATCTACTTGACCACCTAGCTACCTGGTATCTCTCCCCTTTTTGTTCAATGTTAAGGGAGAAAAATAAGTTAGTTGTGTAAATAACCTTTGAGAAACATGTGTAATAACTACAAGGGCCAGCCTCAGGGTCAAGAAGACCTGAGTCCATGTCCCACATCAGCACACAAGTGCCAACTTGTGTGACCCTGGACAGGTTGTGCAAGCTTTCAGTGGCCCAGACGACTTTCTAAGACTCCAAATTACAGAGTAGTTGTCAACAACAGTGGTGGAGGGAGTTTCCTTACACAAATCACAGGTCCAGATTCCCACCCCTTCCTCCCCAAATATGGATTATTTTTTTTTTTTATTTTTTTTTGTATGGATTATTTCTTTAAAATATTCTGGATATCTTATAATGCCTTTGTGCAAAATAGAATCCTGGCTCTGAACAGAACTTCAATTTTATCTATCCTTTTTTGTCTCCAGGAAGATGTTAATAACTCCTTTTAAAAAGTTCTTTAGAAAAACTAAGTCTGTATTACCCATTGGAGGGTTTTTGATAAATGTGCCCAGACCTTTTACTTCAGTTCTCTTATTGCAGATGCCCAAAGGAGATGGAGGAAAGCTGCTCGGCCTCCATTAAGGCTAATAGCATACACTGTTAGCCCTTTTACCATTTTCTGATGCGTATCCTCCATCTGATTATTACCGATTTTATATGTAGTACAAAGAGACCTAAGTTTGAATTCTGCCTTGTTGCTAACGACCTCTATGACCACAAGCAAGTTGTTGGTGTGGCAGACTGTAAAGAGCGCTAAATTTAGCTTCCTAAGACCCAAATTCAAATCCAACCTTTACTTCCTCATTGTGTGAACCTGAACCAATCACTTGATTTCTTTTTTTTTTCTTTTGGTCAGTCGAAATTAAGTGACTTGCCCAGGGTCACACAGCTAGTATGTGTCAAGTGTCTGAAGCTGGATTTAAACTCAGGTCCTCCTGACTCCGGAGGGGGCCGGAGCTTTATCCGCTGCATCACTTAGCTGCCCTCACTTTATTTCTTTAGTCCTCAGTTTCCTTATGTATAAAATGAGAAACCTGCAGGTCTTTCTAACCCTTGAGTCTGGTTCTCTGAGTAGACCCTTGCCAACACCCTAACTTCAGCAAACATTAAGTGTCAATTATGTGTAAGAAACTGTAGGAACTGAATATCCATGCATACAGAGGGATAAAGAATGGCAGCAGTCTTCACATTCTCCCTGTAGTGTCTGGCTAAGGCTTTAGTGATTGACAGGGCCAACATTTAAAAAGTCAAACTTCAAACAGCAGCAATCCATTTGGACAACCCTTAGAGGTTTCTTGATCCTTTTACCTACCATAGCCCTGAATCCAGCTCTGGACATCACTTTCCATATGCAGGGATGTGAGGATGGGTGATGCAGGAGAGACATTATCAACCAGGGTTCATGGCCCAGGAAGTAACCTGGCTAAATGGATGCTCAATTCTCCCTTTGAAATCTTTTGGTAGTAACCTCAATAATCCCAAGGTTTTCCTCATAGGTCCTAACTTTTCATCTTTTTCATCTGTTATTTTCTGAATCATTTCCATGTTATTTATTCATTTTTTTTATTTTTTGCTCTTTTTGGTGAGGCAATCGGGGGTTAAGTGATTTGCCCAGGGTCACACAGCTAGTATGTATCAGGTGTCTGAGGCTGGATTGAACTCGGGTCCTCCTGACTCCAAAGCCAGAGCTCTATCCACTGCCACCTAGCTGCCCCTATTTCCATGTTTTTAAATTGTAGCAATCTAAACTGCTCATAATATTCCAGTTGATAATCTGGCTGGTTACTAGAGCTAGAGAGTGGGTGAAAATAACTTGTGATCTTTGTGCTGTGGCAGAGAGAGTAAGTATTTAGTTAATACTTTGAGGTGCCCAAACCTGAGTCAGAGGGGCACTTGTGATAGTGCTGCCCCCAAAGCATGGTGATCTCAGCTCTCATGTCTACACAACATCAGTTAATCCATTCATTCAACTATAAGCCCACTCGCATGTAATTATATAGATATGTAAAAAACAGTTCTATATATAAGATCACAGACCTTAGAAAGGACTTTTGAGACATCCAGCTCAACCCTGACCTGCCCAGGAATCCCTTCTACATCCCTCCACCCCCATTCCTTGCCATTCCACCTTCACACATAGTACTAAACGCTAGGAAATTTTTCCTTTCATTACACTAGAATTCACCTCTTGGCACCTTCTACTTATCCCAGCCAGCAAAATCTGTTATTTTACACTACTTAGAAGCCCCAAAAGTAGGTAGATGATGAAGAACTTTGATTCTTATTCGTAGTCTTCTGTTCTGAGATGATCAGAATCTTTCTGATTCTCCCCTCTCCCTCACCTCCCCTATCTAGTCATATGCCAAATCTTATCTATTCTTACTCAACATCTTTTGCATCTGTCCTTCTCTCTATTCACACCACAACCACTCCTGTCAAGGCCTTCATCACCTC
Organism: Vombatus ursinus; assembly: GCF_900497805.2. NCBI lineage: Eukaryota > Metazoa > Chordata > Mammalia > Diprotodontia > Vombatidae > Vombatus > Vombatus ursinus. Next base: position 631,976 of record NW_020954026.1, read on the forward strand.
TCTCCTAGACTTTTGTAATAGCCTCCAAATAGATCTCCCAGCTTCCAGTCTCTGCCCTTTCCACTTTCCCCTCCACACAGCTGCTAAATTGACATTCCCCAAATTCTCATCTAATCGTATCTCTCCTCCCCACAAAAACCTTCAGTGGCTCCCTATTGCATTTAGGATAAAATACAAACACCTTTGCTTAGCATTTAAAATCAGGTTAATTACATGTACCCTCCCCTCCCCCTCAGGCATTCTATACCCCAGCCAAATTTTTTCATATATGATATTTTATCTCCTACCCCCATGCCTTTGCACAGATTGTCCCTCATCTCTGGAATGTTCTTCCTTCTCACCTGTCTCTTGGAATCCCTAGCTTCCTCAAGAGATAGCTTCTCCAGGATCTCATTCCTGATTCCCCCAGTTGCTGATAATGCACCCTCCCAAATCACTTTTTATTTTGTACACAATCTGTATTTACTTAGCTATGAAGATGTTGTATCCTCCCGAATAGGACGTAATAAGCTTTTTGCAGTCAGAGACTGGCACACGTTTGTATTGGTTCCCCAGTGACTAAAACAGTATTTGGAATATAGTAAGCATTTAATTAAATGTTTGTTGATTGAATGATTAAAATAAGCCTTCCTGAAGAACCACCCTAAACAACACTTGTTTCATCCTAGCAAACTCAAGCCTCAGCCAACTGGCTACCACCCAAATCATCCCGTCAAGCGCTAAGAAGGCCAAGATGTTACTGTTTCAGACTTGAACACAAAGAAGATATACTTAGCTGAATGTGTCCGTGTGCTGGAGTCAGTGATGACAGCTTGGCTGGGCAGGGAAGCCAGAAGAAAAGAGTCTTGCCAGTTCCCTCGCCCTAACACAATTACTGTAAGTCAATGAACTACGGATCCTTTCAGAAAAGTCGTGTTTTTAGACGGGACATTTTCATCTGAGCATTCAACTATCTTGAAAATGACTGGCAGCATTTAACACTTACTAGCTGTGTGACCATGGGCAAGTCACTTAACCCCCATCACCTCACCAAAAAAGCAAAAAAAAAAAAAGAAAAGAAAATGACTGGCAGTAAGTAATAATAATAATAGCCAACATATATAGAGCACTTACTAAGTGCCAGGCACTGTGCTAAGTGCTTTATAATTATCATCTCCTTTGATCTCACAACAACCCTGGGAGGTAGGTGCTATTGTAATTTCCATTTTACAGATGGAGAAACTGAGGCAAACTTACCCAGCATCACACAGCTAGTAAATATCTGGAGCCAGATTTGAGCTCTATTCCTTCTGACTCCAGGTCCAGTGCTCTATCCATGGTTACGCCTAGCTGCCTCATCACAAATTTCCCTGATGGAGAAAGCTCAGTGGAAATGTGATCCCCTCAAAGTCCCGTGGTCCCAGTGATAAAGAGATAGTTAGTTAGCCCCTGACAGTTGTGGGAGAAAGGAAAGAAGGAACGAATGAACGAAGGGAAGGAAGGAACGAAGGAAATGAGCATTTATCAAGCACCTACTATGTGCCTGGCACTGTGCTAAATGCTTTTTAGAAATATTATTTCATTTGACCCTCACAAAAACTGTGAGAGGTAGGCGTGAGTATTTTCCCTATTTTACAGTTCAGGAAACTGAAACAGACAATGGTTAAGTGATTTACCTAGGGTCACACAGGAAGTGTCTGAGGTTGGATTTGAACTCAGGTCTTCCTGACTCCAGTCCCAGCACTCTATCTACTATACCAACTAAGGTGCAGTTAGACTGCCATGCAGTCTCTACCCAGGCTACTTTGCAAAAGTTGTGAGGAAGATTTGCTCTGAAATCAATCAACAGATATTTATTAGGCACCTACCAGGTCCCAGGTATTGGGGATAAAAAGCACAATGAAACAAGCCCTACTCTTAATGAGACTAAATTCCAATGGAGACAACAAGGAAGTATAAAAATACATATGGCAATGATATAAAATGCACAAATGTAAATAAATACATGGTGGTTTGAGAGTAAAATCTTTGAGGGAATTAGGAAAGGCTTCATACAGAAGATGGTTACCTGAGCTGTCTTGAAGGAAAAGAGGAATTCTGTGAGGAGAGAGTACATTCCAGGCATGGCAGATAGCCAGCCCAAAAGGAACAGAGATAAGAATGTCCTGAGTGAGTGCCCTAGGGGGTATAATGGCCGGTGAGTCAGAAGAGATAAGCTCAGGCCAGATTGTGTAAGATTTAAAAGCTAAACACAGGAATTTATGTCTTGTCCTAGAGGCAACAGGAGGCGCTGAGAATTGGTTGAGTAGGGGAGGCATATGTGATGAGCATACCATATGTGCTTTTATCCACATCATTGATAAAAACGTTAAATGGCACAGCTGCCTGGGAACCTCCTGGATACCTCCCGCCATACTGACTCCAAACCATTACTCTTTGAGTCCAGCCAGTCAACCAGTTCGGATCCTTCCGACTGCATCATTGCCTAATCCCTATCTCTTTGTCTTCCCCATGAGAATAATATAAGATTTTTATCAAAAGCTTTGCTACAATCTGAGTAGTCCATGCCCAAGGCACTCCCCTCATCTACTAGTTTAATAATCCTGTCAGAAGATTAATTAGGGTTAATCTGGTGTGCTTATTCTTCAAGAAGCCACACTAGCTCTTTGTAAACCACCTCTTTTCTTTCTAGGTGTTTGCCACCTGTTTTCTTTAATGATCTGTTCTAGACTTTTCCCCAGAACTGAAATCAAACTCACTGGCCTATAGTTTGGAAAATGTCCTTTCCTTTTGTTTTGATCATTGCAAAAACATTTGCTCTTCTCCAATTTTGTAGTCCCTTTTTTGTGGTCCATGCCCTTTCACATATCGCTGACCTTGGTATCATCCCCAAGCTTGTTCTTTTAAGTATCTTAAACCTTTTCCAGTTGATCTATCAATCTGAATTCTGGACCACATGAACTGTGGGCGAAGGAGGAATTCAGTTGAATCCAGTCATCTCCATGCCATGCAGTCTCCGCCCAGGCTATCAGCTTTACCTCCCCTCTTCTGGAACCATGGAATTCATCCCTAGTGCCGCCCTGGACTTTGACTGATGAGCTTTCTCCTTATCCATGCCTCCACTTTATTTCCTGGCCATCTCCAGGTTTTATGGCCAGGAAAAAATGTTCCCCCTAGTTTCTCTGTTACATATTATTTTCCTTCATTAGAAGGGATATCCCAGAGACCTCATAAATTCAAATGTCTAAAACTGAACTATCTTCCCCCTAATTCCTTTTCTCTTCCAAACTTCCCTATTTCGGTCAAAGGCACCACTATCTTTCCAGTGTCTCCAGTTCGTAATCTTGGCATTATTCTGTCCCTGTGTGCCAGGCACTGTGGGTACAAAGACAAACATGAAATGGTCCCTGTCCTCATGGAGCTAGATGTTTTCTGAGGTCCCTTACAGCTCTAATTTTCCATAATGACCATCAAAATACAGAGAAGGCATGGCCCCTGCCCTCCAGGATCTTACATTTTACTAATACACTTTAGTAACTGTCCAAAGGAACATGGATTTACTTCACTTGGAGCTGTGTTTAAAAAAATCTGTTCTAAACGCAGGTCTCACCTTTTCTGTATCGTCCCGTTTCAGCCTATTGCATAAACTGGAACAAAAGAGCAAGGTTAAAGGACGTTCACCATAGTAAAACTTGGCCAGAAAACCAGGAAAAAGGCAAGCAAGGGCCTTGGAAGGATTACAGGTGTAGCTTATCACTTCTCTTCAGAAAGTTCAACTAAACCGATTGCATCAATGTGTCTATTAATCGACATTTTTGTCCCTGGCATCATTTCTTCCTGTCACGCAGACTGGGAGTCACCTTTGATGCCTCCCTCGCCTTTATGTCCATATTTAGTCAGTCACCGATGCCTCTCTGATTTTCCTATTAAATGTCCCATCTCTCTATTTCCACTGTCACCACCCTGGTCAAGGCCCTCGTTACCTGAATTACTGTAACAGCATCCAAGGTAGCCTTCCTGACTTCATTTCTAAAGCGCTTTGCAAACATTTTAAAAAGTTCTTTATAAATGCCAGCCATTGTTATTCTTATACCCTAAATATCATCATCAGTCTTACCCTGAGGTAGCTAGGTGGCACCAGGGAAGAATGGATAGAACTACACCTGGAATCAAGAATACCTGAGTTCAAATTTGACCTCAGACACCTACTAGTTGTATGAACCTGGGCAAGCCGCTTTAACCTCGGTCTTCCTCAGAACGGGAGGTAAAATGAGAGGATAAAGTAACATCTCCCTCCCTTCCTAGTGAACCAACTAGGTGGTGCAGTGGATAGAACATTGAGCCTGGAGTCAGGAAGATCTGAGGTCAAATCTGGCCTTAGATACTTAGTTTTGTGACCCTGGGCAAGTCACTTAACCCCTATTTGCCTCAGTTCCCCATATATAAAATAAGGACACACTAGAGAAGGAAATGGCAAACCATACCAGTATCTTTGCCAAGAGAACCCCAAATGGGATTGTAAAGAGTTGGACACAATTGAATAACAAATTATTATCATCTCCCTTAAAAAATCTCTTGTGTCACCTCTGCTCAATGATCTTTACTGGTTCTCTGCTTTCTGCCATGTTTTACCTAAACTGTCTGGTTTTCAAGATCTTTCATAATTTGGTCCTCCCTAGCATATTATCATTTCCCATTACTCCTCAACACAATGATATGTTGGAAGACATGTCACAGTTTACAAGGTAATTTCATTATATATATATATATATAGATAGATAGATAGATAGATAGATAGATAGATACAAAATACAATATGACACTTTTAAGCATCATAATATTTGGTACTTTAAAATATTTTATAATACTATATACTTTACAAGAACTTTAATATCTCTAAATATAAATGAATGAATGATAGACAGACAGACAGCTAGATAGATGAATAAAAGCATTTATGCCCATGGCCCCCAAATCTCTAGGTCTGCAAGGACTAGGCTCAATCTGGGGGGCCCAGACCCAAGAGGTCCAAGTTCTCTCTTCAGTTCATGCTTCTCCCCCTCACCCCTCGCCCCTTTCCCTTTCCCTTCCACCAAGCTCTGAGGAAATCTTCTAAATAAAGTTTAGGTATGTGGAGAACAGGATCCCCTCCTACAAATATACAATACAGCTATCAAGTTGGGGCTTCACCCATCACAGAAAATGTGTAAGACACAAAGGATTCACAGGCACACGTGAACAAATGTAGGTAACATGAAACATTTAATCTGTTAACACTCATTAGACTCCACCTAGAAAGTAAAGACACGGGATGGGGTTGGAGGGCCAGCGCTGAACAAATACTCTGTCCACCTTAAACTTGCAACATCAGAGCAATTCACAGCAGTGCTGGTGAGGAAAGGGACTGTGGTACAGTGGAGATGGTGTTTTTTCCTCTGGCACTTAGTACTTGAGAGACCCCAGGGAAATTATCTTGCCTCTCCAGGCCTTCCAAGTTCTAAATCTCTTATCTTTTGATCTCCTTCCCCGCCAGAGCAGTATTCTTCCTTCTCTGAGAAGTGTGTTATTAAGGAAATCTCTCTGTGTGAGGCCTACGCATGACTCTTGCGCTTATGGTATTGAGCAAGTAATTTCCACAAGATTGGAAATGCCCATTTTCAGGATCACTAATCTGTGACCTGCGTGCCCCCCCCCCAAAAAAAGGGGGAAACAGAAAGGCAGAATGGAAATGGAAAATCATAAATTCTCTCTTTCAGGCTCACTGAGGCAAACCTAGGCCACTCATCTCATGTTTTTCATACAAGTTAAAAGTGGTCATTGTGGGGGAGGGTGGCAGGAGGGCATGAGGGGTTCCTTCCCCCTTGCCCTTTGCTACACTCCAGTCTAGACATCTAAGAAGGACAAAACTCAGGAAAAGAAAGGAGTGACTGGGAGAGAAGGAAGGAATATGGCATTTCACAATTTACTCTCACAAAGGAGGGGCTACTCCTGATCAGAATCTGTCTCAGTCACCAATTACCTCTTTCTGGGGGGCAGGAAGGGAGGAAAGCACTCAGGGCTAAGTGACTTGCCCAGAGTCACATTGATATTAAGTGTCTGAGGCTGAATTTGAATTCAGGTCCTCCTGACACCAGGACCAGTCTCTATCCACTGCACCACCTAGCCATCCCTCAATGACCAACTATTTTAGAGGCAGCTCTAGTCACTGACGACCAATAAAAAGTGTTCCCTCACAGCAAATATCTACTCCCTCCTTACCTACACCTCTCAAAATCTTCAGATGAAAGTTCATGCTCTATCACCTCACTGAGCTGCTTAGGGACAGACTGAGCAGAGGAGGCCCTAAGCAGCCCTACTATAGAAGTATTATTGAATTGCAAAACCTCTACAAGGTAAGCAGAGGAGGTGTAATAGATGTGGAAACTGGCTGAGAGAAGTCAAGTGGCTCACCCAATGTCACACAGGTAGGAAATGAGGAAAGCAGGACTTCAACTCTGATGCCAATCTGATAATAATACTAATACCAGCTGGTATTTATATAGCACTTTAAGGTTTGTAAAGCACGTGTTAGCTCATTTGAGAATCCTGTGAGGCAGGTGTTGTTATCATACCCATTTTACAGCTGAGGAAACTGAATCTTGGAGAGGTTAAGTGATCCCAGAGCCGATATGTATCAGAAGTAGGTCTTGAAACTAAGTTTTTCTCTTGAGACTGGCTTATATCATGCTGGCTGTCTGCCTGGCACACAGGCAGCAATAGCATATGACTATTGCTGAGGCATTACAACTGCCAATCTTTTGACTCTTAAGCCCAATGCTTTTTCTACCAGGCTAGGCTTCATGCTGAGATCTCTGCTGTAGCCAAAACCAGTTTCCTGAAGATACCACGTTTCTTTCCACTTCTTTGTCTTCACTTACATTACCCTCCCCCCCATCTGGAATACCGTCCTCTCTCTACACCCCCAAACCACATTTATCCTCCAAGTTCAAGCTCAAAACAATTCAATTTTCATCACCACAATTCAATGAAATAAATGTTTAAGTTTATTAGCATGCTAGATCTGGGAAGTTCAAATCCATCATCCCCAGACAATTCCTAGCTGTGTGAGCCAGAACAGTCATTTAACCTCTGTCTGCCTCATCAGGCAGTTTCCTCATCTGTAAAATAAGGGAAATAATAACACCTGCTTCCTAAGGCTGCTGTGAGACTTAAATGAAATAATATTTGTAAAACACTTTGCAAACCTCAAAACACTATATAAGTGCTAACTACTATTATTATTTGTTATGGAAAAGTACCTATTGTGTGCAAGGTATTGTGCTAAGGCACTAAAGACTCACACACTAGTAGCTGACAAACTCAACAAGATTCTTTGCTAGAAGTAAACCTGGAGTTAACTTTGCTTGATGATCCTCTCATCCTTATCAAGCAAAGCATAAAACGTAAAAATCAATGGTAATGGGTAATGCACTTCCCATTTTCCCTACTCCTCCCCCTACCATCTCTTGTAACCACAAAATTCAGCCAAATAAAATAAAATGACTCATTGGACATGTACGTCAGAGATGCGACTTCCTGCCACAGACAGTGAGGTCTTCCAAATGCTTCTGCTTATGGATGGCATTATGCTAACTGCATCATGCCCTAGAATCCCAATTGTCAGGCTACCCCCTTGCTTCCTCGGGCAATCTCCTTCCTCTCAACAAATAACGGGAAATATGGGAGGCTGCTTCTGATTCAGCTAATCTACAACAGACAAATGTGAGCATTCTGCTTTCATCATCAACTCTAATGCTATCTGTTGTTCCAGTTCTGTGTAGACACCATGAGACTCATAAAAGAAAAGATGCCCCACTCCTGCGGACTCCACAATTGCCCTCTCTCCTTATCATCTGTTTTTGCCTTTCTTTGCCTCCACAGTACTTAGAGTACCTAGCCCTTAGTAGGTGCTTAATAAATACTTGTTGACTTCACTCGATTTCACCTGTCAGGCCATATCTGGTATTGCCTAAGAAATCTTTGCTCTTTGCTAGAAGGTGACTGTAGATTCCAGGATCATGTTGTATATGAAATTGCCCTCCTCCAAGTATAGTGGTAGGCAAGGGTTCAAGAAGAACATTGTCCTTAAACTCTCCTCTCAGGCTATGTATATTAGCACATGTAGCTTCTCTATGTTTCTCTGGTATGTTTTACTAACTGCTTGCCATTCTTTGGGCTGGGAAAATCCACTCTTAGAGACTTCTCACTTGAACAGAAAGGATGAGAAAACAATGGGCAAGTTCTGCCCCAATGCAACCATTAAGGGTTCCTAGACAGGAGAATTCATACATCCACAGGTTCTTCCACGACCCCAAAACCCAGGTCTACTTTGGTCTCTGAAATGGAAAAAGGCGAAAAGGGGGATTCTGCTGGCTTTCTTACAGAGCAACACAGAAGCATGGCTCCTGCAACAAGATCAGAGCCAACCAAATCATTACGGAGCCAGCCCCAGGCATTGAAACCCAACACTAAGAGGTACCAAAGAATAGCTCCAAAGTAACCAGCTTGTCTTAGGGTAGCCTCAGTCTTTGAGACAGGATTAGGGGTTATCCTTTAGTCTTAACGAGGTACCTCAAAACCCTCTTAGATAGGGAGCTAACCTTGGATACAGGCATCCCTGGGTTCAAGTGCTTCCCTTGACACACACCAGCTGTGTGACCCTGGTCAAGTTAACTTAACTTCTTCGTGCTCCAGGCAACTGTCTAAGACTAAAGTTGAAGAGAAAGTTCCTTACTGGGAACTCCCTACGCCAATAAAATCACAGGTCCATTCTCCATCGCTAACAAGGGGCTAATGGCCATGTTCACGCTTATACTCTACAGGAAGAAGTGCTTTCCAAAGACATAGGCTCGTCAAGCTGACTGGGGTACTTCATTGTTCAATTCCTCCTTATAACGTGACCTTCGGTCACATACAGGTCTGTGGTATCAAACTCAAATAAAAATGGTGTCCACTAAGCTGGCAACATATTGACTTAGACAATCACATATTAACATTATCTGTGTTTTATTGTATTTTTATTTCGTTAAATATTTCCCAGTTTTAAAATAAGGGAGTGTTGTGAGCTGCAATAGTTTGATTTAGCTATAACTTCCCTCCTATCATGTTGCAGCTGATTTATTTTAACCCAAGTGCAAAGCTGTATATATTTATGCCCATGTAGTTCAGAGACAACAGCTCTGGGCTTACTCTCCCAGCACACATCTGGAGAGCAAGCTGCGAACCCATGGTCAGGTACATCTTCCCCCTTGGTGTTCTAGGAGTACTTGTGAGAGGCTGGGCTATCATCAGATTGAGACCCCATTCTGATGTATTTCCCCACAATATCAATTGCCAGTGCCATTTATCATCACCTTTCTATCATTGATCAGCCCAGTATTTGCACCAAAATATCATCTAACCAACTGGTTTTTCCTTCGTATCACTGATAACTCAGGTAACATTGTTTAGCTTTTACAAAGGAATATTTACTGAAAAGATGTAGCAAGCACAGAACTTACCAACATTTCCCCTGCCTGAGGGCAAGTATAGTACCTTGGTATCCCAAGACAGTGGGCTCAAGCTTAAAGGTTGCTACAAAGCCTTGATCCCACCAAGTTCCCGCATCTGTCCCTTATTGCAGAACATGGTGTCTCAGCTGCTGGGCTGTAACTTGAAGGTTGCTTCTCAGGACTTCCTTGGTGCCTCACCTGGATTCACTGTGGCAGGTACAACAGTCTCTACCATGCACTCCTACCACTGGACCTCTGGGGTCCATTAGTATCTCCCTAGGTCACTCTGTCTCCGATAATCCTTTACCTGAGAACAGAAAAAATCAGATACAACATCGAACGAAGCAACGGCAGAGCCATGCATTCACAGGCCACATGGCAGTAGCCTGGCTGGGGAGAACTTGAGACTTTCCCTTCTCTGGAGGCCTGCAGCAGCGCCTGCCTTCCCACAGGCGAAGAGACTGATTTGGTCAATTTATGCATACTTTGAAGAAGAGAGCAATGTCCCTCTGATCTGTGTCTTCAGGCTCTTCCAGATACAGGCTCACCAATTCGCATGTTCCCAGAACTGGGTCCTCATTGACACAACAGTCTCCTGTTATACCTATCTAATTTCATTTTATTGGGTTCAGCCCATTATTCTAGACTATATACATCTTTTTGGACAAGAGTCTGTCGTCTGATGTGTTAGTTATCCCCAGCTTCTGGTCAGTGAAATGTAAGCTAGTTAAGGAAGGGGAATATATTGGTTTCTTTTTTATGCCCCAAGCACAGAGTGGATGCCTAATAAATGTTTGTTGAATTGAATTCATATCCCACATTTGTATCCATAAATTTAATAAGCATGGAATTTCTGCTTTTATGTAAGTCAGCTGATAAAAATGTTGATAAGCACAGGGGCAAGGACCTGGGATACTTTCTGAATTAGCATGGACCCATTAATGATTATTTGTTGGATGCTGTCAGTCTCAAATCCACCTAATCAATCAGCCAACCAAAAGGCATTTATTCAGCACCTATAATATGCCTGTTATTTTGCTAGGGGTTGAAGACACAAAGACAAAAATGAAACAGTCCCTGCCTTCAGGGAGCATATATTCTAAATATGCTATCTTCTGGAACAGTGGTATCAACAGGGGCAAACAGGAATGGGGTCAGTAATTCAAACACAGAAATCCCTGCAGGCCATGTACTGACTTAGTTTTAAAATGTTCTATTATCTAAGTTTTACTGTATTTTTATTTATCTGTTAAATATTCCCAAATTACATTTTAATCTGGTTTGGAAGGTCACAGGATTGTTATGAGTTGCATGTTCCACACCCCTGTTCTAGTACATTTTACTCTATGTTACACACAAGGATATCAGGGTCAAGTCCTTTCTTTTCTAAGAAATAAATTTTATTGATATCCTTCTGTTTTTTTACATCACCAAACTTTTCCCCAGTATCTCCCCTCCACCCCCTCCCAGAGAACCATCATATATGTGTATGTGCATATACATACATACATACATATATACATTTAAAACAAATATTTTTAAAGAAAACAAGAGAAAATCAGCAACACTGAACACACATCAAAAAAGTCTGAAAATATGTGGAGTATAACACCCTCGTGGCCCTCCCACCTCTGCAAAGGGGTGGGTTTGGGGTGTCTTCTCCATATCTCTTCTTTGGAGCCATGTTTGTTGTCTGTAATTTGGCAACATTCACTCTTGATTTTTTTTTTTTGGTGGTTGTTTTTTCTGTTGGCATGGTTGTCCTCATAGTGTATACTGTTTTCTTGGCTCTATTGACTTTACTCTGCATCGATTTTCCATGTTTTCTGTCTTCATCATATTCATCATTTCTTATAGCACAGTAAAATCCTTTTACATTCATGTGCCATGATTCATTTAGCTATTCCCCACTGGATGGATATCTACTTTGTTCCACATTCTTTACTTTCACAAAAAGCATTGCTATAAATATTTTTACATATATAAGGACTTTCTTATCAATGGCCTCCTTGGTGTATGTCTAGTAGTGGACAAAATTATTTTGAGTCATTTATGGCTCCCAATCACTGCCAACATAAAAAAATGCAAAATTCTATTTGGCATTCAAAGCCCTTCATAATCTAGACCCCTTCTATCTCTTCAGTCTTCTTACACCTTACCGCTCACCATATACTCTGATCCAGAGACATCAGCTTACTGGCTAATCTACAAACAAGACACTCCATTTCTTGGATCTAGACATTTTCTCTGGCTACCCCCCCATGCCTGAAAAACTCTCCCTTCTCAACTCCCCCAATTTCCCTGGCTTAAGTCCCAACTAAAATTCCATCTTTTACAGAAGTCTTTCCCAACCCCTCTTAACTCGAGTGCCTTTCCCTCTGTTATTTCCTTTTTTTTCTTAAATGTGAAGCAACTGGATTTAAGTGACTTGCCCAGAGTCACACAGCTAGTGAGTGTTGTGTGTCTGAGGCTGGATTTGAACTCAGGTTCTCCTGACTCCAAGGCTGGAGCTCTATTCACTGTGCCATCTAGCTGCCTCCGTCTGTCATTTCCTATTTATTCTTCAGCTAGCTTGTTTGTATATAATTGTTTGAATATCGTCTCCCCTATTAGATTGTGAGGTCCTTGAGAGCAGGGACTGTCTTTTACCTCTTTTTGTAACCCCTGCACTTAGCACAGTGCCTGGCACATAGAAGGTGCTTAAGAAATGTTTACTAATTAGTCTGTTTGAGGAAGCTCTGCAGTATTATAGAGTGGATACTACCAGCACAATACCATCCATTACAAGAGCAGCTGGATAACCTCATCGTGTATAGAGCATGTACGTCTTCAGCTTGGACTCTGTACCGGATCTTTGCCGTCACAGCAGTGAAAGATGTTGACATGCGTACACATCATACCGTGCCTCTCCTACCACTCACCATCAGAGGGCCAACCAACAGGATTGTTTCTGTTTTTATGTCTCCTAAGGAATCCTGAATGATCTTTATGCATGGATGTATGTCTGAGAGACACTTGTTAGATATGACACCATATCCAAGGTGGACTTTAAAAGAGTGGTCAGAATTCAACAGGTGAAGAGAGAGTATTACAGGCACATAGAAGAGTGTGAGCCAAAGTCCGAAGGCACAGTGTGTGTTTGTCAGACCAGTTTGGCTGAAGCACAGAGGGGGCTGAGTGCAGGATACAGTTAGAAAGACAAAGCATGTGTGGCTCTAGGTTATAGAGAGAAGATAAAAGAGTTGGTTTATTCTGAAGGCAATAGGGAAACAGCGGATTTTTGAGCAGAGGAATAAATGACATGACCACATAGTGGACGATTATTCTGGCAACACAATGAAAGAAGGCTTGGAAGGGCCAGAAAGATGGCCAGAAGAAGGACTTCTTCTAGGAAGCTGGAAGACCTTCAAGAGCAGTATTAAGAACAGACAGGAACAGAGAAATAGATGTGACAGGACAGACAATCAACTGGATATGAAATAAGAGATCAGGAAGAATCAAAGATAATCCTCAGGTTTATCACACAGGAGGCTGGTGAAGGATGGTGCCAGAATTAGTGAAGTCAGAAAGAGGAGAAGGTTTAGGAGTACAGTATAAGAAGTTTAGTTGTCTGGGACACTGAGAAGTGAATGCTGAGTCAATAAACATTTATTAAGCACCGATTCTGTGCCAGAGACTGTGCTAAGCATTGGGGACGCAAAGAAAGTTTCTGACGTTCCCATGGTGGTTGTTGTTTTTCTGCGCTCTCCAAGAGGACCACGACACCACGGAGGTGATGACACGCAAGTAAACTGGATTTAAGTGAGGGAGAGCTGTGCAAAGTCACCAGCCTCACTTTCTCCTCCAGAACCATCTGGGTGTAGTGGCCAAATATCAGTCAGGATGATTGGAGATGGCCCTCAGGAATTGAGTATTCCAGACGCGGAGGATAGACAGTGAAAATGCCTAGAGGCCAGAAATGGAATGTGGTGTTTAAAGAATTGTAAGGAGGCCACAGTCTCCACAACGTAGAGTACATGGAGTGGAGGAAGTGTAAGACAACAGGAAGGGTGGGAAGAGGTCAGGTTGTGAGGGACTCTGGAAGCCAAACAGACTTTATATTTGATCCTGGAAGTAACAGGGAACCACTGGAGTTTATTGAGTGGGGAGGAAGGGGTCAGACCTACTGTATGACATGGTCAGACCTACAATTTGGGAAGGTCACTATGGCTAGAGGATGGACTGGAATGAGGAGACACTTGAGGAAGGGAGACCAATTAGAAGGCTAGTGCAATAGTCTAGGTATGAGGTGATGTGGGCCTGAACCTCGGTTGTAGTTGTATAAGTGGAGAGTAGGAGATGAATGGGAGAGATTTTATGAAAGAATAGTAACAATGATAATAATAACAGCTAGCATTTATATAGCATTTTAAGGTTTGCAAAGTGCTTCATGTATGCTAACTCATTCGATCCTCACAATAACCTTGTGAGTTAGGTATTATCACCATCCCCATTTTACTGATGAAACTGAGGCAGACAGTGATTAAGCGAGCTGCCCAAGGTCTCCCACCTAGTAGGTGTCTGAGGAATCTGGGCAGCATATGGAGACCCAGAAGGCACTGAGCTGGGTTTGATTCCTGGCTTCCCAATGGAGTTGTGTAAGTCTGACCCATAATTATGGAGAGCGTGCTGTTCCAAAGCATATGTACCTAATAAACATCTGCTGAATGAGTGCCCATCAGAATTTACAAGATTGTAAGATCTTTGAAGGTGGTAGTTACTCCGTCTGATTTCATCTTTCTAATCACAATAACTCACAGTTCTATAAGGCTTTAAAGTTTATAAAGGACTTACATTATGATGAGGCAGGAAGTATCAAGCCTTTTATCCTCATTTGTCAGATGGGCAAACTCAAGTTTGGGCAAGGTTAATCGACTTGGTTTATATACAGTCCGTACACAAAGAGCTGGGCATGGCAAACAGATCTTCTGATAACAATTCACAACTCTAACTTACAGTCAGGGAAATTCAGTTGGGAGGGTTGGGGAGTCCCAAAGGAGGTTAGGTATATACATACAGCTCCACCAGAAAACCCCTAGAAGTGGAGCGGTGAGAAAAGCAAAGGCAATTGGGGGGGGGTAGGGCAGAGCAAGGAGACAGAAGGGGGAAGTCCCCTCATTACACAACCTAGGCCCTTGTAGAGGGACAAGACTGCTGGGGCCAGCTGGAGGGGGGGAGAAGGAAGCCAAACGGGCAACAACCAAGGGCAAAGCCCCAGTCACCCTGCCCTAGTTACGGTTCTGCTCCCAGGTCAAGGCCCTTCTATTACTCCAGTGTACCTCCAGAACATAACCCAACAGCCTGCTTTTAGTGCTTACAGTGAAAGCCTTTGGTTTTATTCTTTACATTTCCACCAATGAACACATATCCGTTTTCTCTCCCTCTCATCTCCTTCCCACCAATAGGAAAAAAACCACAGTCAAGCAAAACCCATTTCTGCATCGTCCACGCTCAACCAGGTTTCCTCTTTGCCGAGAGCCCACCAGCTCTGGGTCGGAGGCGGGCGGCAGCCCCGATCGTGGTCTCTGCATCGATCAGGGCTCCAAAGCCTTTCCAAGTTGCTTCTGTCTACACTCGCCGCACTTGCTGTCACTGTTTCAACCGTTCTCCCGGTTCTGAACACCGCTACGCATCAGTCCACCCAAGTCTTCTCGCGTGTCTCCGAAACCGTCCCTCTCACGAGAACCTTTCGCGGAACGAACGACGGAATAAAGGACAATCACAAAGAGCAGGCTCCGCCTCGGTAATCCCACCGCCCAGTTAAACAGAACTGATCCGGGGCGGGGGCGTCGAGGAGGAGGAGCGAAGGCCGCGCCTCGGAGACCGAAGACTCTCGGAAGGGGAGGGGGGAGGGGGCGCATGAGCCGAGGGACGTGGGAGTGAGCAGGGCGGAACCGTTGGTGTGGGAACAGGCTTGCCCATACCTGCATTTCCATGGGCCCTGTAAGCTTGCGTCTACCCCCGAAAACCAGGTGTTGAGAAGCCCCAGCCTGTATCAGAGGACTCCGGAGCCCGGAGGGGGAACGGACGCCTCCCGGGTTAGGGAGACGTACCCAGCGAGAGAAGGCCCCGCCTGCACTGCGCCTGCGCTAACCCAGGCTCGTCCTCTTTTCCCATCTATGCTCCCCCCCCCAACCCGGTCCGGAGGAGACCACACCCACAGCCCTATTCCCAGCTTGGATTGGCTGCTCTGGAACCCAGAGCCGCCATTGGTCAGCATCAACAGGCCCAATCTGTCAAGACCCCGGAGCCAGTAATCTACCTGGGTTCCGAGGTCCTGCCTCCTCCCCCTCTGCCAGGGTTCCTATCAGCGCTTGGCCTCCGAAACGCCTCTTCGCCGCTTAGTAAGTGGCAACGGCATCCACCAGTAGAAAGTGAGGATGCCGAAAAGCTCCTACCCACTAGGACCTCGATTGGCTCAGCAAATGTTAGAGTAAGCCAGAGCAGCGGGTGCCCAACAACCAATCGGTGAGGGCGGAAGAGGGTATGAGGAAGGAGTGATGGAACGGGGTGACGTGGCGGTGACGGAGATATAAACTAAAACGAGTGGCGGAAGCCAGGGCCAATCAACTACGCAGCTGGTTGGGCCCGTTCCCTCTTCCTATGTGAGTGTGGACGATTTCCAACCCACAGGACCAATGAACCAGGGCCTGCATATGATTGGCCTCCCTGCCACCCAATCCGCGGAATCTCTGGCGGAAGTGTCCCACCCAGGTGTACTTTGGGGTGGGGCTAGCTGACCAGCCTGGGAGAAGCGCCAATGGTGAGGGGCCATTGGCCGAATGGCAGCTGCAGTTACCAATGGGAGGCCTCCGGCGCGGCGGTTGGTCCCGCCTCCCGGCCGCTGGACAGGCGGGGCGTGGACGTTACGCGGCGGCCGCTGCTGCGCTCGCTGTGTGTGAGTGTGTGTGTGTGTGTGTGTGAGCGTGTGAGAGAGTCCGGGTGCTGCCGCTGCCGCTGCTGCTGCTGCTGCGGGGCCGCCAGGGCCGGTGTCTGGGGGCGATGGCGGCGACTGAGCTGCGGGGAGTGGTGGGGCCCGGCCCAGCGATGGGTGCCGCGCCGGGCGGCGGAGGCTCGGGGCCGGCCGCAGCTGGAGGAGGAGGACGCGGCGACTCTGGGCCCGGGCCCGGAGTAGCTCCGGGCCCCGCGGCGGCCGCGTCGGGAGGAGGCTCCGGGCCAGGGCCGGGCCCCGTGGCCACGGCTGGGGGAGGATCGGCGGCCGGCCCCGCCCCGGCTCCGCCCACGGGGGGCTCGGGCGGCGGGGCGGGGGGCTCAGGCTCCGGCTCGGCCCGGGAGGGCTGGCTCTTCAAGTGGACCAATTACATCAAGGGCTACCAGCGGCGCTGGTTCGTGCTGAGCAACGGGCTCCTCAGCTACTACAGGTTAGTCCAGCGCCTGAACGCGGCGTTCAGGGCCCCCGCCTCGGGCCCAACCCCTCCCCTTTTCCCCGCCCCAGCTTTACAAGGATGGGGGGGGGGGAAACTGAGGCCCTGGCCCAACCAAGGTCATGCAGGCAGTAAATAGGTGGCAGAGGTGAGATCCCCATCCCTGGCGCCTGCCCCAGGCCTTATAACCGCCGTATCGACTTTGACACGGACACACACACTCACGCAGTCCAGAGTCACAAGGGACTAATCAACCCAGGCAAAGGCACCGGTGCTTATCAACAGAACACACGGGAGTGCCCAGTGTTCGACTCAACTCCACCAGCGTTGCTTCTGCCTTATAGAAACCCAAACAAACTCTTCCGCTCGGGGTTTGGCCGTGCCCTCCTTACCCTGTACAGTGCTCATGCCTAGCCAGAGACAGAAAAAGACAGCCAAGCAGGACCAGTCAGCACGGTCAGCGGCTGATCTGGCAAACGCACAAGCGTGCCCTAAATTCAGGTCAACTCAGCAAATGTTAATCGCCCAAACTTTCTGCTCGGACTTGTGTTCTCTTTCCAATACACTCACATCCAATAAGGCAATCACACGCACCAGCTTATCTACAAAACACAGACGTCTACCCTGGAGTCGGGTCCCTTCAGGCAGATGTTATTGCCTGTATCTCCAGTGGGTTTGATCCAGTGTGCCCCCCCCCCGCCACACCCTTAGATAGGGTATAAATAAAACCCAAGAATGATCAGCACAAACAAGCTTCACCACACATACACACATTTGGAGACTCAAATTGCCCAGAAGACATACAGGTTTACCTTATATTTAATTCAGCAGTTGTTATTCTATAAAGCCCAATTTAACTTCATTTAGGCCAGTCCACTTTACGCTATATACTGCCTGCATAGCTTCAGACACACAAATAAATACACATGACCTACCAGGAATAATCAACACATAGTTCTCTCTTTAAAACCAGACTAGTTTTATAAACTCAATTAAATATTACCCTATGGAAACTCAGACATTCTCCACAACTTTAGAAAACAGCAGAATATCAGAGCTAGAAAGGGCTGTAGACATATATCTTCCCTTCCCACTTACTTCAGACTTTAGTTTTCCCACCCTTTTCAGTTCGGTTGTGTTAGCCTTTAATGTGTCCTCTACCTCACCTTAAATACAAACACCTATGTGTCCTCTACCTCACCTTAAATACAAACACCTTTCCTATCAGAAATGAGGTTCTTACTGCTCTCAGTACTCTCTCCCAACTTCTTGTCTTCCTGAGATTTGCCTGAATTTTACCTCCCCTCCTTTGGGATTTATGATTAGCTCAAGAAGGTGGGTCCTGTTCACCTCTACTCCTTTCATCAGTTGTCAGAGTTATGGAATCTTTGGGTCTAAGGGCACCTCAGATGCCATGTAGTTTAACCAGAAGCAGGAGTCTTCTCTGCAGTGTTCTCAGTAGTCTTCTAAGCTCTCTTAATACTTATGCTCTAAGCTCTCTTATGATCAGTTCCGTTATGTAGTTCTTTGGTTAAGTGGGGGTACTCCAGTAGTAATGTTAGTTCTCTTACAGAGTACTCTTGTCTTTTCCACAATCCTAAAAATCCAAACCTAACACTGCAGTCCTGCACAGCAAATTAACGTCACCAACAATACACATCCAGAGGCAGCTAGGGAGCACTGGCCCTGAAGTCAGGAGAACCTGAATTCACATCTGACTTCAGATGCTAGCTGTGTGACCCTGAGCAAGTCACAACCCTGATTGCCCTAAAAAAAAAACAACCAAAAAAAACCCCCCAAAATGCATCTGCCATATAAATGCATAATCTGGCTAGTTAATCCCTAACTGTACTCCCCCCACGTCCCCTCTTTCTGATGTTGGTTATATTCAGCGCATCCTAGTGAAAAGGAGGGGTCCAGATAGTCTAGCTAGCTCTGCCCAAAGCCAAGTTTGTGTACTAGTTTAATTGGACAGAAGTATTGAGTAGAAGACAATGGGTTATTGGCCTGTCATAATTACATTGACAGATCTTGGAGTGTTCTTTAGTGTAGGATGGTTCATATAAGATATTTAACAAATGTTTGTTGAATTGAGTTAGGGCCTTTTCCAAAATACTATCCACTTCAGGGTTCAGGAAACTCACGGCTCACACTATAGTGTTGGAAGTGTAGCATTGGCTAGCCCGACTCTGCGTTTCTGCTCCTTCTTTCTAGTCCCTGGGCTAGCAGTCAGATTTTTCTGCATTCTCTCCTCTATCAGCCTGATTGGAGGGCAGAAGGTGGACTTACTTAAATTGTGCTTCACCTCATCCGGTTCCTTCCTCTCCAAAAAATGACATGTAAACAAGGAAGCTTTGACTTTTGTGGTCAAATCCATTTAGTCTGTTAGGGCCTCGGACCTCCCTCTAACCTTACTGTCATAGTCCCAGAGAACTCTGTCAATTCTCTAAGCAGTCTCTGACTGCCGATAAAATAGAACCCAAGACACATTGAGATACAGATAGAAATCAGTGGTTCTCAGAGTATGGTGTGGGGACCATTGAGGATTCCTGAGTCTCTTTCAGGGGATCCATGAGGTCAAAACTCTTCGTATAATATTACTCAAATGTTTTCATTTCTAATACTGTAAAACATGAGAAGATATCCACTTAAACAGAAGCATAAGGTGTCCTGAGACCAAAAAGTGTGAGAACTGATGCTGCAGATCTACCTTGTCTCCTGGAGAATTTTGCTCACACGCCAACCAGCCGACAGGCTCTGGAAGTTAGCACCAAGAGACACACTTGGGGCAACATCACAATATTGCTTGCTAGCCAGGCTTATGATTTTCATGCCCACAATGCCTACTTTCCTTTTATATACCTATGGATTGTGCAATACGGTGGAGGTCCGAGGCCAATGGGCTTGGAATCAGAAGACCTGACTTCAGGTCCCAACTCTGTTAGCCGTCAGCTGTGGGTCTTTTGACAAGTCATTTAACCTCTCAGGTTTTAGTTTCCTCATCTCTAAAATGGGGATGATAAAATTTGTACTGCCTCTCTCCTAGGGTAGCAGTAAGGAAAGTGCTTTGTAAATCCTAAAACCAGTGTTTAAGCTGCCTTTTAATTGCATCTTCCCCTTCTAAAGCAATCCCCTTGAGGCTTGTTGTACTTTTTCTACACCCATACTTCCTGAAGTGTTGTCCTTCCTTGTTTTTACAAGTCTGGTTCTCGGTCCTTGTTTCTTCTGCCCCTGCATCACCAGCCCCCATAATGTGTTTTTACATACAGCATTCTAGGTCTTGGAAATGAAGCGCCTGCCCAGCCTTTTAGACTCTAAGGTATAAATCCTCGGCCCAGGGTTCCATTAGCTTAACTATATTTTTTTAAGTGAAAGGCTTTCAGGTCAGGAAATACCACTTAATACCACATTCCCTTAAGGACTCCTCAATCTCATGGGCATCATGTCTCTCCTTACTCACTAGGCATTTAGGAACAGGCACCTGAACCTAACAGTGAATTAGTGAATGGAAGCAGGCCTCGCTGCTTGGCTCTTGAAAACCACAGGCCTCTATGGTGGTCAGAAAAACTTTCTAAATACTAAGTGGTTAGTTTAGGGATATCACACTGGGTACAAGAGATTCCCATGAAGTAGCTTGTGGAAATTGCCAACAAGAAGGAATGTGATGAAGGGGCCAGGTGGTGCCCTTGGAAGGGTGAGCCTGTGTGTCAGCTGTGTGTGCCTGGAATTTGGCCTGTATTATTCATAGAGTAACTGAAGCCTGAGTGGGGTGCAAATAGCCTGCGGCATGGGTTCATGTTACTCGTGTATCAGGTAGAGGGAAGGGAAGGGAAATGCATGGTGTGTTGAGAAGCCTCACTTTCTTTCATAGTTGGAGGTGGGAGGGGGAGGAACTGAGTGGTCAGAAAAACCTGGATTCTCTTGAGCAGAGTCATAAGCTGACTTTTTTCAGCACCTCAGTACCTTTTTGGCAAAGGAGTGCTATGTGTGCCCTTTTTTGGCATGTAGGAATTCAGGACAGTCCAGGTGTGCTTGGGCTCTTAGCTAGGGGGTTGCAAGGGACTTTGATCTCTTTGTGTTCCTGGGTTGGACAGAGCACAGTCTTAGCAAACAGGCTGCTTTTTATTGGTAGGGCCTGATCAATGGATATCTGTAAAATGGGGAAGTTGGCATTGGGAGGGCTCTAGATCTTAGCACATTTCTGCTTCTCTTGCAAACATATAGATTTAACTGAGGCTTATTATTTAATGAACACTCTCTTGCTGGTTGTTGTGTCGCTGAACAGTGCATTAAAGCTCCAGAAGTTAGTGCTATTAATAGACCTGCCAGTCAGGGAGCTCAGGGGAACTTTTACACCAACGATCAGAAGCAGGTCTGCTGAATCTCACCTAGCTAGGAAGAAATAGCTTCCTGTGGGGCTTCTCATCAAGAGAGTCAGTGGGTCTTAAGAAGGAACCTATACCAGGAAGACTATGACTGGTTGTTCTTTTCTTGCCACCACCAAAAATAAAGTTTACTTGAGGCTAAGAAGCAACCCTGTACTGCATTTGCTGAGCTTCATTTCAAAAAGGTCTGAGACGCTTTTCACAGCCTTCTATTACAATCGTTGAATTGAGCCTAGTATTAGAACCCGGGGTGAGAGTTTTCGTCTTTTCTCATCCTCACCTCTTTGAAACTGTTGCAGAGATGGGCTGGGGAGTGGATTCTTAAGCCTAGCATATTGTAAGTAGCAAATATGTTGCATCAAACACCTTGTGAAGGTGCTACATCTTAAACTTATCCCTGCAGGACAGTGTGAGAAGTAACTAAAGTTACTTAACTATTATAACTTCATCAATAAAAAATAATTCTACTGACAGCAAGAGATATGGAAGAGCAGAGTGTTCTGCAACTTAAATTTATGGGCTTGGAAGACAACCCCACGTAGCCTGCCGGGCGTTTTAGATTCAAACAAAAAAGCCCTAAGTAGAATTTGCAGATTTGTAAGTCTGCTGTCTTTTCAAATGTCTTAGGGTATTGAAAGGGAAAGGAATGTGAGGAGGTATAGATTTTCAGCCCTACATTCTACCTGGCTTGTCTTTTGTTTCACTGGTGTAGATCAAAGGCAGAAATGCGTCACACCTGCCGAGGAACCATCAACCTGGCCACTGCCAATATCACTGTGGAGGATTCCTGCAACTTCATCATCTCTAATGGTGGGGCTCAGACCTACCACCTGAAGGCCAGCTCAGAAGTAGAGCGTCAGCGCTGGGTGACAGCCTTGGAACTGGCTAAGGCGAAGGCTGTGAAGATGCTGGCAGAGTCAGGTAAGTGGGGGCAGGAAGGAAGGAAAGATGCACGTGGTCAACTTCTTTGTTAGTGTTTAACAGGGAACGGTCTTCTTTGGCCCCATCGTGCTCTGCTGATTGGACCTTAAAGTTGGCCTACCGTTCTCTTGTGTCTTTTAGGTACAGTTCCCCCAAGTTTCCATCATCCAATTGCAATATTCTTGTAGATGTATTCTGTCAAGAACTTTTCTCATATGACTTTACAGGTTCAAGAAACACCTTTGACTAATGGCTTAATCTTTAGGTTACCACAAATCCACCATCTGGATCCAGTAGCATTTTCACTTCAAACTTCAGTGTTGTAGGATTTGATTTCTGAATTTGTTAATTATTCATTGCATCCTAAGTCTCATAGCCCAGGCTTGATGGCATCTCTGACTTGACTCTTCATTTGAGTCTTGAAATCATTGGATATAATACAAATCTGGACAGTTTCCTTAAAACAGTAGTTGCAGACTTCCATGCCTGAAAGCCCCATTGCTACCTTGGTTTCTGTAAGGTGCGTTACATTTGTATGCTCTTGATTTTCATCCAAATAGTCCTCCAGGGAAATTGGCAAAGTACCCCACTTGCACATTAGTGATTTTAGTCAAGCTGAATTGAATGGTTGCTTGTAGGCTGAGTTAGGGTGGTCATTTGTAGGACTGTTCTCTCCTCACTGCCATGTCATTTTTAGGGTTCACATAGCAAAGACAGCACGTTGTTGTAAATTCATGTTTAAGATTCCATTTGAACTTGGGCCTTTCTCCCTCATTAGGGAGGGATTTCATCACTTTTTAATGCTAACATAAGTCAGCTGTTGTACTCCTAGGGCTAATAATCCATAGAGCTAGTGACTTTTAGAAGTAAACTTCGTTATCTAGTCCTGTGTACTAGAGAATTAGTCAACATAGTACTGCCTTTTGCAGTTTCCCAGACCTCAGGTGAATATGCTTTGAAATCTCTGACCCTGAGCCTGCCTTTGCTAGTGGTAATTTAGTTCCAGTTCTGGATTTTGTGATGTGGACTCTTGTCCACAAGGAATTAGACTGAGATTCTCAACTCGTTTCATACAGGGCCCACCGAACAGCCAACAGATGGTAGTGGATTTTCAGTAACAGTCAGCTTGGGCTGGATTGGAACCGGCAAACTAGAGGTAAAAGGCTCTAATAACCCACTCCTGAGCCCAGGAGCCATTGAGCTTTCCCTTCCTCAACCCTATCCTGTAATCAGGGCCTCCTCTAGTCTTGCTAGGGCCTCCAAGCTGGTGAGAGCTCCAGACACGCTAAGCACCAGGTTCAGTCGCGTCCAGAGTTGGTGTACTCCTGGCCGGTTCCCTGGAAACGTGCCCCACCTCAGAATCCCTTCTTCTGTTTTGTTTCTCCCGCAGATGAATCAGGAGATGAAGAGTCGGTCTCTCAAACTGATAAGACAGAACTGCAGAATACCCTCCGGACCCTCTCCAGCAAAGTGGAGGATCTGAGCACCTGCAATGACCTGATCGCCAAGCACGGCACGGCTCTCCAGCGATCCCTCAGTGAGCTCGAGTCCCTTAAGTTGCCTGCTGAGAGTAATGAAAAGATCAAGCAGGTCAACGAACGTGCCACGCTCTTCAGGATCACGTCGAATGCCATGATTAATGTAAGTGCAAACCTCATACTGTGTGGCGCCTTGGTCCTTTTCCTGACTAGAATATAAACTCCTGCATATACGCTGAAACTGGAGCCTCTGTAGCACAGACCATCAGGCTTCGCTTCACTGCTCCTGGAACTAGAATTACTAGGCTTGTTGCTTAAAGGGGAACAGGGTGCGCAGATGAAATGACCCTTTGTGTCCTGCTCAGGTAGACAGAAGGGCTCTCAGGGGACCTAAAGTAAAGCCTGGTTCCTGCCTTGCTTGTGTATGTTGGCCCAGAGTGGGGTAAACTGGTCTGGTAGATAAAGTGTGAGAGGAAACCTCTAGGAAGCTTGAGGATGCTATCTAGTTTCATCACTTGCTTTCAGAAGTAATTCAACGTTACAAAGAAAAATCTTTTTCACTTTGGGAAGCCTTCTGTAAGGTGGGGGGAGGGCAGCATTGGAGAGTTTTCTGTCACAGGTGGATCTTGTTGGATCCGGAATGTTGGGAGAATGCTTCCTCTGCTTTGTTAGGTGACAAATGCTAGGGAAATACAGAATAGCTCTGTTATCCTTTTAGGACCTCCAGATACTTCGTGGTAAGCACAGCATGAGCGTGGAGATAAAACAAGGCGACCAGCTTGAGAAGATATCTTGTTCGGGTCTCACTTAAGTGTTAGAAGGATCGTGGAGAGGAGGAACATTCTTTTTTTTTTTTTTAATTTTTTTTAAACGTGTTTTTAAAACTTTGGGTTACAAATTTTCTCCCTTCTTCCCTCCACACCCACCCTCATTGAAAAGGCAAGCATCTTGATATAGGTTATAGATGTGTAGTCATGCAAAACACTTCCATAGCAGGCCTGTTGTGAAAAAACTAAATATATTTCCCTTCATTCTATCCTACCCCCCCATTTATTCTAGTCTGTCTTTTGACCCTGTCCCTCCTCAGAAGTGTGTGCTTTTGATTATCCCCTCTCCCAATCTGCCCTTCCCTCTATCAACTCCCTGCTCTCTTGTCCCCTTCCCCCCTTATTTTCCTGTAGAGTAAGATAGATTTCCATACCCCATTGTGCATGTTATGAGGAGGAACATTCTTGAGAAAAATATTTGAGTAGTTTTTTCCTCTTAAATGAAATGAAGATGTGGTGAGATATAGTGAAAAACTACTAGATTTGCAGTTAGAGGACCTAGGTCTGAATCCTTACTCTGCTCCTTATTACCTCTGTGACTTTGAACAAGTTACTTCCCTTCTCCAGGTCTCGGTTTCTTCATCTGTAAAAGGGGAGAGTTGGATAAAAGACTTCAAGTTTCCCTTCCATTTCTAAATTCTGTGTATCCATTTATTTCGTGGGGTTTCTGTCTAGTTTTGGGGGTATTCTTAAGAATGTACTTAAAACTAGTTTTATTCAACTTAGCTTCTAAATACCTGAATTTTTCTTATTAGCAGGACAACTGTAAATGGTTTCAGTTACTCCCTTTATTACTAAATAGACAGTGCTGGTACCTTATATTTTCATATTATTTTTTCTTAAATGTTCAACAGATACTGTAGATAGCCTTATAGCTAGAATGCCTCCCCACCTGCTTCTGGCCTGGTGAATTTCTGCATTAAAAGACCAATTCTTAGCCACCTCCTCCAGGAAACCTTCCTTGATATCTCTAGTCAGTAATGACTTTCTCCTTCTCCCATAACATTTTGATTATACTTTTGTACTGTACAAATATAGTAAGAGTTG
Organism: Vombatus ursinus; assembly: GCF_900497805.2. Taxonomy (NCBI): domain Eukaryota; kingdom Metazoa; phylum Chordata; class Mammalia; order Diprotodontia; family Vombatidae; genus Vombatus; species Vombatus ursinus. The sequence continues at coordinate 657,567 of NW_020954026.1, forward strand.
GCACAAGGGCTTTCCAGACATGAGCTCATCTGATCCTCATGACAGCCCTGTGAGGTAGATGAGAAAACTGAGGCTCAGAGAAGCTCAGTGATTTAGCCCATAGTCACTAAGTGTCAGAGGCAGCATTTGGAATCAGAGCTCTAAACCCAGAACTCCTTTCTCTTTGCTGCTTCTCTGCGGTTATTCTGGATTATGAGACTATAAATACCATGAGGCTAGAGACTTGGTATTTCCCCCAGTCCCTAGCTCTCTTCTGTGCATACAGCAGGAGTTTAATAACTGTTCAACTTGACTTGGGAATTCTCTAAACCTCAGAAAGCAGCAGGAGAACACTCTGCTCAGGAGAAAGGAATGTAGAAAGGTGGGTGACCTCCGTGATTCCTGCATGTCTTTCTGACTCCCAGGCCCATTGTCTTTCCCCAAAACAGCCTGTCTTTTGAAAGGTATCCTCTGACTCCTTTAGTTCTTTTGTGGCAAAGTCTCCCCATATGAAAAAGGTAGGTGATTAAGTCAGTAGGAAATAAGCTCACTTGGAGCTTTTCCTAAAAGAAATGATAAGAAAGCAGTGCCGGTGACGTGGCAGTGTGGGGTAGCACCCCTAGTGCCAGGCTTGGTGTCAGACAAGAGGGAGGGTTGCTTCCTGCCTCTCATGTTTATTGGTTGTGTGACCATGGCCAAATCCCCAAAAGCTCTGAGCTTCTGTTTCCTCATCTGTGAAATGGGGATAATAACACCTGTCATTGTTAGTGTCAGAGGCAGTATTTTAATTCAGGTCTCCTCTTGGCTGCAGGGCCAGCATTCGCTCTCTTTTTTTTTTTTGAGTGAGGCAATTGGGGTTAAGTGACTTGCCCAAGGTCACACAGCTAGTAAGTGTCAAGTGGTTGATCTGAGGCCGGATTTGAACTCAGGTCCTCCTGACTTCAGGGCCGGTGCTCTATCTACTGCGCCACCTAGCTGCCCCTAGTATTCGCTCTCTTAGGCCATACTGACACTCTGTTGTCCTTTTGAATTATAGCTATACATGTGTATCAATGCCATCAGAGTGGGGACTTAGTCTTATTGAATTTTCTGTCTCCCCCAATGTATAACACACTGTTGCACTTACAGTAGGAGCTTAATTCATGGCTTAATCACATGAATAGTCTATGTAAAGTGCTTTATGAATCCTAAAATGTTGTTTACATGTTAGATATTATAAAAGGGGAGAAAATCGCCTCTACACAGAGGCATTATTCAAAATCTAAATGAAATGAAAGTACTCCCTTATTTTAAAATTTGCTCAGCATCCTCCTTTAATTTTCGTATTTTCTCTCAATAGCATTCCCATTTGTATATTGGATTCTGTGGGGATGATTATTCATTTTTTAAGCTCTGGTAGTTAGGCGCTTGTACATCCCATTCAATAGCAATATGGCAAAGGGTTGTGCAAGGCCCTGGAACCACAGAAATGAGCAGCTGTCCAGCCTTGCTCTGAAGGAGGTCCTGTGTTCCATTGTAGGGAAGGGGGCCAAGACATGGACACAGACCAGTATCATACAAGGTGGGGATTGATTCGGTCAGTAGAGAGGTCCAGAAAAAGGCTGGAGGGAAATGTTGAGGAAATTTCCTTTGAGTTGAGGGTGAGGGAGGTTGTTGGGGAAGACTTGCTGAAGGTGGCAGCATCCAAGCTGAGCCCTGAAGGGAGAACGTGGCCGTTGTCAGTTTACTTTGCTTGTTATTCTCTCTCCCTGGTCTGCCCTCTACCTTTTCTCGTTTTCATACTCTGTAAAATGCATTGTGCTTCTTGTCTGTATGCCTTTAATTTCCTACTTAATGATAAATTAGAGTCTGTATATTAAGATTTCCATGTTTATAGCAGTGAAATTGGGAAAATATATTGAACTGAGAAACATTATCACAAGGGGGAATGGGTTTGCTGCATCTTTAGAGCCATTTTCTAGGTTTCCAAATCTTTGTATTTTGTTTCTTTGTAAAATAAGGGATGTGGACTAACTTGATTTCCGACGTCCCTTTCAGCTCTCATTTTCTTCTTCCAAATTGGTCTAACCAAGGTGAAGGTGACCTGATCTCAAGAGATGGGCTTTTGGGGCAGTTAGGTGGTGCAGTGGATAGAGCACTGGCCCTGAAGTCAGGAGGACCTGAGTTCAAATCCGGCCTCAGACCAAACACTTGACACTTACTAGCTGTGTGACCCTGGGCAAGTCACTGAACCCCAATTGCCTAAAAGAGAGAGAGAGATGGCCTTTTGTGATCCTGAAATTTGAAACATCAAATTTGTCTTTTTCTCTCAGTTGTACTTTAGACTTGATTCCCGCCCCTGTATTAAGTGAGAAAAGCTAGAGAATAAAGAATTTTACACTTAGCTGTCCATCTAGGTCACCCTCAAATCTAGAACTAATGAAGTATCTCCTTAAAGCAAGCCCCAAAGCATCACCTGCTCTGGGCCCATTTGCCCAGTTTCATTGAATTTGGTTAGATATTCTCCCCTGCTTGGTGCAGGCTTCTTCAGCCTTAGCCCTTCAGCTTTCTCAGTGAAGAGCTGATTACTCTTGTCGTCTTTCCTTTCTCCATTTTGCCACATGATCCCATCTGCAGGGATGGATGTCATCATTTGTGATGTCAGACGTCCCATGGCCAGGCTCGCTACTCACTCGGCATTTCTTCGGTCCTTGTGACCACAAGAGCATTAATGAATAGAATCTCCTGCAAAAACGTTCTTCTCTTCTGGATTTGACCTCGATTGTAGTGGGAAAGTGGCTGTCATTGATCCTAGGGAATAGTCATTCCCCATGACTGGCCAGGGTAAAGTTTCTCCACATGGGAGTCATTTACTCAGTGAGGCTCTTAGGAGATCAGATGAATGACCCGCATCCCTTCTGTTGCCATCCAGGCTTGCAGGGACTTCCTGATGTTGGCCCAGACGCATAGCAAGAAATGGCAGAGGTCTCTGCAGTATGAAAGAGACCAGCGCATCCGCCTGGAGGAGACCTTGGAGCAGCTGGCCAAACAGCATAACCACCTGGAGAGGGCTTTCCGAGGGGCCACGGTGCTGCCAGCGAGTGTCCCTGGCAGTGCCGGTTCTGTGAAAGGTAAGCAGTGGGGCCCTGGTGGCCTCTTGTGTCACTTGGAGGCTGTCTGCTGCTACCGGGACGCAGAGCATCTGACCCTTTGGGGCCAGCGCCACTGCCCCGTTCCCTTTGTTTCTCTACTCCATATAAAATTGGAGTGATCTCCGGCAGGCTGGCCTCTGCCTTTGCCTTATTTTCTCTGTCCCTGCTTGGCGTGTATAGTTGGCTTTTGAGGATGCTCAGGATATTGGGAAAATGAAGATAAAGAGTGTCAGCCTGGCCTTCCCCTTGCAGATCAGATCTGTTCTGGCAAAGGAGATATGAGTGACGAAGACGACGACAATGAATTCTTTGATGCACCTGAGATCATCACCATGCCTGAGAGCTTGGGTCACAAGTAAGTTCATCTTGGCTCTCCGCCCTCACGGGATGCAGAGCACCTGACCTCCAGGAGGTCAGAGGCTTCCGTGGCACTAAGGTTCGTCTTGATGTTTGTACCGGGAGCGGGGCCGGGTCCTTTGGTAAGTGGCGGGCTGTCTGCCAGCTTTGTGCACAGCAGGGCATTGCTGCAGCCCGTTCTCTGCCCAGTGCTATCATTTTTATTACTTATTTGTTAAGACGTGTCTGTGCACTCCAGCGGCCATTTTACTTTTGACAGCTAATGCCTAGAATGAGAACTTGACAGTTTGAATTTTGGCCTAATTCTTACGCTTTTTCCATGCATTCAGACGGACTGGTAGCAACATCAGTGGGGCCAGCAGTGACATCAGCCTGGATGAACAGGTAGCTGTCCACCGTGAGAAGGGCTGTTAGCAGACACTGGGAGGGGATGTGGGAGCTCCATGTGGCAGTTCACTTGAAAAGAGCTAGAAGGAACACAGACTTTCCCCTTTGTTTTTTTTCTCCCAGGCTAGGGAAGAGGGTTGCTTTTCGTTTGTTTGTTTCTTGGGGGTGATTGCCTCAATGTTATCTTGCCCTCAGTATAAACATCAGCCTGGATGAACAGGTAGCTCTCCACACACCGGACACCGGACACCGGGAAGGGCCGTGGTTGTTGGTGGGGCTCCTGGCAGTTCACTTGAAAAGAGCTAGAAGGAACACAGACTCTCCCCTTTGTTTTTTTTTCCCCCAGGCTAGGGAAGAGGGTTGCTTTTCGTTTGTTTGTTTCTTGGGGGTGATTGCCTCAATGTTATCTTGCCCTCCCTCAGTATAAACATCAGCCAGAAGAGACGAAGAAGGAAAAAAGAACACGAATTCCCTATAAGCCAAACTACAGCCTCAATTTATGGAGTATAATGAAGAACTGTATTGGAAAGGAACTCTCCAAGATCCCAATGCCAGTGAGTCTCTGGTTGGGTGGGTAGACTGGAATCATGGTAATTTGCACAGGCGTTTGTGGGGAGGGATTTGACCCACGCCAGTCAGTATCTGGTTAGAGAGGCAGATGGCCCGGTGGAAAGACTTCAGACTTGAGATCAGAAGAGACCTCTCTGCCAATCCCAGCTGAAGCGTGTACTAGCTCTGTGACCTTGGCTGAGTCGCTTGATTTCTCCAAGCCTCAGTTTCCTCCTCTAGAAAGTGGAATAGGAATATTTGTGCTACCTACGTGACCAGACTGGTGTAAAGAAAGCACTTTGTAAAGCAGATGGGGTATAGAAATATGAGTAGTTGTGACTGTCAGCCAGATGCGGCTCTAAGGGGTTCATGTCTACTAGTACGAAGGCTCGACTTATGGGCAGCCCCTGGCATGGCTCCCTTTGCACGGGCAGCATTGTGGAGTCAGAGCTTGAGGGGCCATTGGACATCACCTTCTCACCTCCCCTCTCTCCTCCGCCTGAGCCTCTGGCTGTCACAGATGGGTTAGGAAGGAGCGGAAGGAGGATGAGAGCCCAGGGCCTCCAGGGACTCCACATTTAGTCCTTTCATTCTCTCCCGGAGAGGTGAGGTGTCAGAAGTTGACTACTGTTGTTTTCGTTGTAATTCAGTTCGATTCAACTGAATGAATGCTTTCTGCCAAGTACTGTGTGAGATGCAGAGGATACAGAGATGAAACTCATGGTTCTTTCCCTCAGGGCTTACATTCTACCTTGGGGGAGGAAGAAAGGGAAAGTACAGCAATATTCTGCAGATAAGCATGGTACAGCGGAGAGAGTGTTAACGGGGCAGATTGTGACATCACCTAAAATAAGGACTTCCTTCCTCGAAAATGCAGGACTTTTTTTGATTTTGAAATGATTTCTCCTTAGGAATAGTTGTTCTTGCTCCTCCCCCTTTACTCCCAGAGCCCCTGACTCCATAGCCATGAAAGCAGAGGATAAACTTGGAGGTTTAGAGACTGGACTCTGCAGCAGGAGGCAGGAAGAAGCTGTGCTGCAGGAGAGTCCAGGCAGAACTGACCTGCTTAGTGGCCACCTACACAAAAATACTGTTCCCTATCCACACTGCCCGAAATTCTGGGCTTTGCTAACGCTTATGGAATTCAGTGAATTAGAGTTTGGGGTTCGTCGTTAACCTTGAAAAGTTCAAATATTCTGAAAGGGTTATTGGGCCATCAGTGAGTCATACCTTAGCATTAATTTCTTTATACCTTTCTGGTTGAGATCATCTCCAGTGAGGGAATCCGAATTGGGGAGGGAACAGAGGAGTAGGGGGCTGGGGCCATGGAGTAGGTGGCAGCTTTGACTCCCTGAAGGAGAGGAGGAGGGCACAACCCAAGGGCTGGAGGCTACTGTAGAGGGGGCAAGTGCAGAAAAAAAAATGGGAGGGTGCCCAAAGGGAAATCCCACTTTGAAGTTTTGCCCAGAGCTGGCCTTGGCCAGAAACCATCTTCTGCCTTGCACTTTGTGTACCACGTCATCACTTATTTCTAGCACTCAGAGCTTGGGCTAGTACTGTATAGCTTAGTCACATGAGCTAAAATAGACTTTGTGGGCCATCCTGGAAACCTGAGCACCATTTCTAATATCATTTTTATGAAAAAATAGCCAGCTCTTTTAAAGCTGCAGAAACAATTTCAGAGGTCCCTTTGTAAGTTGGGAACTTCCTGCACCTAAAACTAAGTCTCCTTTACACTTAGGTGCTTGAAAAAAGCCACCTTCTTCCCAAGCTCTGCAGGTGTGTTCATGTCAAAGTAGTCTTCACTACTCACCTGCTGTGAGGTCTGGCTCCCTGCTCAGGATGGGGGAGGCATTGATTTTTGAGGCTTATCTTGGAGATGAAGCTCCAGCTAAAAGGCCTTTGCTTCTCCATTGACACGTTCTGTCACTTTGACCAAAGGTCTCCACGTCTCAGTATCTCCATTTCCTAGTTTAGGAAATGCCCAGTAGATATATTGAGTATTTTATTGCCTTCAGAATAGGCTGTTGAGAATGTGTTGAACTCATTTGGCATTTTTCTTCTTTTCCTTTCAGGTGAACTTTAATGAGCCCCTGTCCATGCTCCAGCGCCTCACTGAAGATTTAGAGTATCATGAACTGTTAGACCGAGCTGCAAAATGTGAGAACTCCCTGGAACAGCTGTGTTATGTGGCGGCTTTCACCGTGTCCTCCTACTCCACTACTGTCTTCCGTACTAGCAAGCCATTCAACCCACTCCTGGGGGAGACCTTTGAGCTGGACCGACTTGAGGAGAATGGTTATCGCTCCCTCTGTGAACAGGTAAGGGCCCTTCCAGAGATGGTGCGGGATGTTGGGGCCCTTATGGAAGCCTCATTATGTGGAGGAGAAAACCTTCACGGTTAGTGGAATGGCTTGCCTTTTTGTGTCCCGGACTTTCAGAAATACCCATTGTATCCTGGTCTTTTATTCTTCCCTTTAAGATGTGATCATTGACCGTCCCGTGGGTCCGTTTGCTCTCCTGGGCTAATAAGCATCAAGAATAGTTTCGAGTGTTGCCTTTTGGCAACCTGATAGAGTGCCCTCCTGGCTGGGGCAGCAAGGCCCCCTGAGGGAGACAGGGAACAGCATTGCTGGTCAATTCAAATGGCCACCGCTGCCTTCCCTGCCATCTAAACCTCCCAGACCATGAAACCAAGAGTCAGTGCCCCCCAGACCACTGGACTTGCTACCCGTCCAGTCTCCCTCTTCTCTCTCTAGCAGGCAACATTGAAGGTAGAAATCACTGGTGAGAAGAGAACACCTTCTTCATCAACACAGGCAACTACTGCTAGAAAGCTACCACGTACAGCAGATGGGCACAGGAGCCCTGAGGGTGGCAGCCCCCTCCCCACCCCCCACATTCAGTCCTGTGTCTAGCCTAGTCCTCAAAGGAGGTGGTTCCTCCATCTCTGCTAACTGCCAGCTGGCTGCAACCACGGGGCAGATAAGTCAATGTAGCTGAGGCAGCAGAACACCGTGAGAGAGAGAGAATAGGCAGTGGCATATGCCCTTGGACCCTGAAGGAGACAGCCCAGGACCCTGTGCCCCAGAGCTTTGGTAGGAGCAGTGCTACCAGCCCAGTGCCTTCAGCTATCAGCCTGCAAGCTGTTCCTGCTGGTTCTGTAGTCACAACTGCTGATGACCCAGAAACGGATATTCTTGTCACCAAAATCTTTGGCTCTATCAAATGGTTTAACATCAGAAATTGATAGGATTTGATTGGTAGAACCAGCCTTAAAGAAGAGACCTTACCATCTGCCTTGCTGCTGCATGCTAAGGACCATGGGCCCTTTCCATCTGACTGGCAGTTGAAACTTCCTGTGTACTGTTTCTCCCCTGGTAGAACCAGAGCTCCTGGAGAGGAGGGGCCATCTTATTTTTTTCTGTATGTATCCCCAGCCTTAACACATTGAAAGAACTTAATAAATGCTTCATTCATTCAAAGAACCTTGGACCAGAAATTTAGGAGACCCAGGTTCTCACCTCGACTGCTATCAACTAACTGTGCTAACTTGGACAAAGTACTTGCCCTCTCTATGCATCAATGTCACCTTCATCTGTAAAATGATGAGTTGGATTCGGTGTTCTCTAAGATCCTGACAGCACAACAATTCTATTCTAAATGAGAAAGGGAAGTTTTTTCCCATTCATTTCTTCCTCCATATGTTTATCTCTCTTTTCTTCAAGGTGAGCCACCATCCTCCTGCTGCTGCACACCATGCCGAATCCAAAAATGGCTGGACATTACGACAGGAAATCAAAATCACCAGCAAGTTCCGTGGCAAATATCTGTCCATCATGCCCCTCGGTAAGGCACACTACTTCTGGGGACATCTCAAATGAGAGAGTGTATGCAAAACACTTTGTAGATTATAGAGTGCGCTATAATTGCTTCTAGAATGACTGTAGAATGCTTATTACAAGTTAGACCAAAAACCTTAAACTCCAAGCCTCAAGTCAGTTTTTATTAGGAGAGAGAGCCAATTTTTTTTTTTAATTTTGCTAGGCAGTGGGATTAAATGACTTGCTCAGGGTCACGCAGCTAGTAAGTGTCAAGTGTCTGAGGTCAGATTTGAACTCAGGTCCTTCTGATTCCATGGCTGATGCTCCATCCACTGCTCCACCTAGCTGCTCTAGGAGAGCCAGTTCTTCATGTGCGCCAAATATAACCACTTCTTAGGTAAAGAAAACAACTTTTATTATTACGACAGTCAATACTTTTATATTGTGGTCGTGTTTGTTTTCCAAAATTCATACCTTTTATTTCTTCTCTTGGTCATGTGTTAAGGCTCTTCAGTTTTGCTCAGCATCTTCCAAATCATAGAGTAGTTTCTTAGAAATGCTTATTGGTAGCTAACCTTCTGTTCTTTGCTCTGAACCTAAAAGAAAAGAGCAGCAAAACGTTTCTCTTTGAGTTGATAACTCCCTACTAGAGGCCTCCATTCAGGGGTCCTTCCTGAGTGCTTAACGCAGGGATAGGCACCTTCTGGATTCAGGGTCAAATGGGCTTGAGCAGGACCGGAACAGTTGGCCTTTGGAGTCTGTCTGTTTTCTGAGATGAGATGTCTGCTCATTGTTCACAACATGTAGGTGGGCTTAGTCCCTTCTTCCAGTCTCTTCAGCCATTCTTCTTGTTGTAGGATGCTTCAGCAAAGTGGGAAAAAGGTTTTTAAAAACCCTGTTATTCTGCATGATTGGATTTTTTTAACACACTCCTGTTCCCTGAATGCTCAGAGTATTGTACTCATGAGAGTCCCACAGAAAGACTTTTGGAAGCATGTGCTGTCTCTGCTTGCTCAGTTGTATGAAATTAGTAAGCAAGGATGTAGCCGGTTCCCGGAAGAGTGAGAGTAGAGCCCAGGCTCCTGATGCCACGTCTCCTCCTCACCCCTTCCCCTTCTCTACTGGGGCCTGTGAAAAGAAGGTGTAGGCCCTGGCCCACTTGAAAGCAATGGCCTCACCACAGCCCCTGTTCCTCCACCTCAGAGAGTTGCCGTCTGGTCCTGGGATCCTTTCACTTGGAGGATGGTAGCAGGGTCGGCTGTGTTGTCTCCAAACTTCCATGATGATTTTTTTTCCCCAGTGTCCTTTTCCATAGGCTTACTAGTAGATTTCCAAGGTTACTATTTCATTAAATCAACCAAAAATGTATTAAGTGCTTGCTGTATGCAAGACACTTGTGCTAGCTACCAAGAACAGAAAGAAAGGAAAAACAGTTGCTCCTGCCCTCAAGGAGTTTACATTCTACTTCAGGGTATTGCATGTAAATAGATGAAAAACAGAAAATAAGAGGGAGTAGGGGAAGAGTACTAACATGGTTGCCCAGAAGAGGTCTCTTGAACCTGAGACTAGCTAAGGTCAGGATTCTCTGAGGTCCTGTGGTTCAGGAGGGACAGCATCCCAAATATGGGGCACAGGTTAGCTTGGGCACTGGCACAGAACTTGAGGGGTGAGTTTGGAGGACAGGAAGCAAGCATGTTTGGTGGGCTGTGGAGTGTGTGAAAGTGAGGCTATGAATTAAACTCCACAAGATAGGTGGGTGCCAGATTGTGAAGGGCTTTACAAGCCAGGGTGAGAAGTTTGCATTTTACCTGAGGGGCGGGGCAGTAGGAAACCAGTGAAGATTTTTGAGCAGAGGAGTCTAGATCTGTGCTTTAGGAAGATTATCTTGGCAGCTGTATGTAGGACAAAGAGAGACTCATTAGGAGGTTTTCGCAGTAGTCCACGCAAGAGATGGTAAATGTCTGAACTGGGATGATGGCAATGAAGTTGGAGATAATGAGATGGGTACAAAAGGTGTTATGGATGTGGAATTTACGATGCCTGGCATATGACTGGATGTCAGGGGTAAAGGAGAAGGGAGGTACTAAAATGATTGAGGCTGTGTTCCTGGGTGACTAGAAAGCTGGTTGGTGCCCTTGGGAGGAAGAGGGATGTCTGGAGGAGGGGCAGGTTTAGAGAGGGTGATAAGGAGGCCTGGTTTTGGACCTGTTGAACTTGAATTGAATATGGGATCTCCAAGTGGGAAATGCCCAGCAGGGAGTTGTTGGTTATGGGTCTCTAGGTCAGGAGTGAAATGAAGGTTGAATGTATTGATTTGGGAATCATTTGAATAGAAATGATCATTGATCTCATGGAAACTGATGAAAACAACTCTTTACATGTCACTGGGGTAGAATGAAGGTATTTGGGAGTTGAGATGAATGAACCTGGAGACCAAAATGTATATGTTTTGTTTTGTTTTGTTTTTTAAACTGAATTTTATTTTATTTTCAAACAAGAATCTGGATTCAAATGAGGATCCTCTTTCCCACATCTATTAGACTGTGAGTTTGTTGAGAATAGGGACTTGTCTTTTACCTTTCTTTGTGTCCCCCAATTTAGCACAGTGGCTGGGACATAGTAGGTGCTTAATAAATACTTACTGACTGACATTTCAAGAGGACAATTGTTGCAATAGTTTTCACTTCCCAAAATTGGAGTCAGAGAACCTGCATTCAGATCTCAGCTGTATCACTTCATAATTTAATATCCATGTGACCTTGGGCAAGCCACTCACCATCTCTAGGCCTCATTTTCCTCATATTTAAAATGAAGGGGTTGGTATGCCAAAGTAAGACTAACATGGGTAAATGATTTATAAATAAAGGGTGAAATAAAATAAGTAAATCAGGGAGCATTGACAATTTTACCTCTTAGATCTATGGATAAAGAAGAATTTGGGACCAAACAAGAGATAATGAGGATCATGGGAAGTAAAATGAATAGTTTTGATTACATGAAATTAAAAAGTTAGTGCACAACCAAAACCAATGCAGTCGAAATTAGAAGAAAAATAGGAAATGGGGGAGGGGGAGAGGATTTACCACAGGTTTCTCTGATAAAGATCTCATTTCCCAAATATATAGAGAACTGAGTCAAATTAATAAAAAGAAGAGCCATTCCCCAACTGATAAGTAGTCAAAGGATGTAAACAGGCAGTTCTCCAATGAAGAAATCAAAGCTATCTATAGTCACATGAAACAATGCTGTAAATCACTATTGATTAGAGAAATGCAAATTAAAGCAACTTTGAGGTGCCCTTACACCTATCAGATTGGCTAACATAGCAGAAAAAGAAAATGATAAATGCTGGAAGGGATGTGGAAAAATAGACACAGTAATGTACGTATGGTGGAGTTCTAAGCTCATTCAGCCATTCTTATCTAACAATTTGGAACTATGCCCAAAGGGCTATGAAAGTGTACGTGCCCTTTGACCCAGCAATACCACTACTCGGTCTGTACCCCAAAGGGGTCAAAAAAAAAGGAAAAGAACTTGTTTGTGCAAAAATATCTATAGAAGCTCTTTTAGTGGTTGCAAAGCATTGGAAATTGAAAGTACTTGAACAAGTAGTATATGATTGTGATGGAATACTGTTGCTCTGTAAGAACTGATGAGCGGGGTGGTTTTGGAAAAACTGGGGAAGCCAATACGAACTGACTTTGCGTCAGTCTGCGTAAAGTGAGCAGAACCAGGAAAATATTGTACATCATAACAAATACTGTAATGATGGGAAAGACTTAGCCACTGTCATCAAGACAGTCATTCAAGACAATTCCAAAGGACCCATGATGAAAAATGGTATCTACCGCCAGAGTGAGAAATGAACTATAAGTACAGGTTGAAACATTTTTGACTTTATTTTTCTTGCTTTTTCTTTTTTTGAAACATGACTGATATGAAAATGTTTTGCATGATCTCACATGTAGAATTGATTTTATATCCCTTGCCTTCTTTCTTGCCATCCCTTACTGGGTGGTGGAGGGGTGGGCAGGGTGGGAGAGAAATTTGGAACTCAAAATTAAAAAAAAATGAATGTTAATAAAATGAGGGGGTTGAAGTAGAGGATACCAAAGGTCCCTTTCAACTCTTAAATCTATCAAACTATGAATTTAGTTTTGAGACCTTGTACTTTAGGACTGGCACAGCTAATTGGCACAGTGGATAGAGTGCCAGGCCTAGAGTCAGGAAGACTCATCTTCTTGAGTTCAAATCTGGCTTCAGGTACTTATTAGCTGTGTGATCTTTGGGCAAGTCACTTAACCTTGTTTGCCTTAGTTCCTCATCTGTAAAATGAGCTGGAAAAGGAAATGGCAAACCTCTCTAGCATCTTTGCAAAAAAAAAACCCAAAGGGGGTTAGGAAGAGTCAGACACAGCTGAAAACAACTGAACAATAACCATCACCCTAGAGCTGCCCCTGTAATTTAGCTACGCCGCCGCCAGATGGCAGTAGTGCGCCAAAGCCAGCAAGTCTAAGTCCAAAGTTCATGGCAAGAGATGGTACTTTTCTGGCTCTGCCCAGCTCCCAACTTTTTGTAATATTCCAAAATAAATTTCGAAGGAAGTCAGAAAACTTTGGTTTTAGATCTGTGCCTTCCACTAACTGGTTGTGTGACCAGAGCAATCCCTTTTCCCTCTGGGGTTCTCTGTGTTATTTGGTGAAAGATGGATCGGAGTATCTCAAAGGTTCCTCTTGGCTAGAAAAGCTACACCTTATGAAACCCAGAAGAGGAGGAGAAGGAGGAGATGGTGATAAAGGGATGACATGATTTGTTCGTGGTCATATGCCACTAATTGTGGCAGGGCTGGAATTAGAAATCTGTTATCTAGCAGTCTTTTGCTCTTTCTGTTGTTGTACACTGACTTCTTGATCTGTTAGATTTCATCTGACCCTTTTCAGTACCTTTGACATTCAAAAGTAGAAAGGTCTATTTAGAGGGAAGATTGTTTTAAAAAAGTTAGGATCCTTTCTTTAATTTCTATTTCTGCTCTTTTAAATAGCTTTCAGTCAAGATATATAGATTGTCAAAGGATTTTTCAGCAGATTGCATTTCATTCAGTTAACCAGTATCTATTATGCATTTCTCATTGAGCTCCTTTTTGCATGGTTGCTGGACAAAATTCATCATAGCAGCAAGGTGCCTGCCCACAAGACAATAGCACTCCCTTAAAGAACAATTAGAAAAGCACAAATTAACTTGTCAAAGGCTGGAAAATGATCAGATTACCTATGTATAACAGTATCGTGCCAGTTGTCTAATATTTGGATAGTAATCTGTGCCTCCACCTCCCTCCAGGTAGCATCCATTGTATCTTCCATGCCACTGGTCATCACTACACTTGGAAAAAAGTCACCACGACAGTGCACAACATTATTGTGGGCAAATTGTGGATAGATCAGGTAAGCTAAGGTGCCCACGGGGTCTCTAATGTTTAGAGGCCTTCTGCTTAGCTGCAGCTTTGCAGAGAAATATGAAAGGTAAATGGAATTGGCCCACACAGTTTCTATTCGTTAACCTCTTATAGGTGGCAAAATAAATAAAAAGCATTGCTTACTACCGATATGGGTAGTAAATGGAACACACCTCAGAATTAGGAGGGAGAGACCCTGGATTTGAATTTTGATTCCATCACTAGCTAGCTTTGTGACCTTGGACAAATCACTTGACCCTTCTCAGTCTTTTATTTACTTCTCTGTAAAAACAAGAGGGTCAAACTAGCATGATCTTTAAAGCCCTTTCAGGTCTAACCCTAGTATGTGCATGCTGAAGACTACATTGGAACACTATTATAAAATTTATTCATTAAGCAAATATTTATTGAAAGTGTACAGTGTGCTAGACACAGTCCAGGAGTGCAAAGGTATATGAGACAGTCCTATTCTTGGCGAGTGTATAGTTTGTCTGAGACAAGCTATATAGGCATGAAAGTTAAATGAAAATATAAGCTATCAGTACAAGATATGCCATGAGGCAATATATGATTCAGTGCTGTGTGGAAAGTCCAAAAGACAGAGACTTCATTGTGGGCTGGAATGGTTAGGGAAGGCTCCTTGGAGGAAAGAGCAGTTTTCTCAAGCTTGGCTTGAGATGGGTAGGATTTGGGTACATTGATAGGGTCTGAGTGAGTCCAGGCTATGAAGGTGGGAAATGAATAAGGTGTCTTTTGGGAGCAGTAAAGAGTCTAGTTGGACAGGGGTGGAGGGGAAGGGGAATGGGGAGTATGTGAAGCAGGGGAGGCTGTGGAGTGTCGATGTTGGGAAAATAAGCTTAGAAACCTCAGTTATCACTTTCATCCGGAGATCTTTGCTACAGGCTACATTATGTCACCTGTAAGCTATGGATAGCCGGTATAGGATGTGTGTTTGCCGTATGTCCCTGCTGTATAAAGGGCGCCATCTATCTCTGAAATGACTTAGGTGGGAAACAATAGCTTATTAGTTCTGGAATGTGCAAGTTGAAGAATGAATGGTAATCAAATTTGAGATTTGACGCGTGTCCCAAGTACCTGAATCTCGGTAAAACCAACCCTTATTTCTCTCCCTTCATAGTCTGGTGAGATTGACATTGTGAATCACAAGACAGGAGACAAGTGCAATCTCAAGTTTGTTCCTTACAGCTACTTTTCCCGAGATGTGGCCCGGAAGGTAAGAGAAGTGAGAATCTGAAGTATTCCATGAGCTGTGTGTGGATAACCTTTTCACCTGTGCCTTTGATCTCTTGTCTTCCTGTATCTTCTGGAAGCTTCTGAATTGATCATTTCCCCTTCCATTTCTTTCTCCCCAACCAGGTGTTCTTTCTCTACTGAAATTGTTCTTTTCAAGGTCACCATTGGCCTCTTAATTTGACAAATGCAATGGCTTCTTCTCAGTTCTTATTTATAGGACTTGACATTACTGAACCTTGGTTCTCTTTGGATCGGCCTTTGGCCCTCAGATTGGAGGGCTAGAGGACAGAGCAAAGAACTCCCAAAGCCTCCATTTGAAGAGTGCTCCCAGGCCAGCCATCACTCCATTACCTACTTGGGTGCTTTCCTGGGTGCCTTCTCCCCTCCTTCCCCCTTCAGCTTCCTTTTCTGTATTGTGGGCAGGGACTTTTTTTTTCCCCTAATATTTGTATTCCCAGCACTTAACACAATGCCTGGCACATAGTAGGCACTTAATAAGTACTTGTTGACTGACTCTTCTGTTTCTGGATTCTCAGTCTCTTAGAAAGCTTATGCATTCCTCTGGTCTCAGGTAGCATTTCTGTACAGATAATGACTTCCATATATGTATATCTGGCTGGCCCTAACAACATCTTGGGCCCTGATTTCCTCTCTGGAGCTACTGTTCCTCATTTTTTCTTTTTTTTTTCAATTAAATTTTATTTTCATTTATCAAGCATTTCTTTTCTCATTTTTACCTTCCCCAGCCCCACGTGAAAGGCAAAAAAAGAAAAACAAAACCTTTGTGACAGGCAAAACAAATTCTGAAATAGACCATGTCTGATAATATGCATCTCATTCTACATAATAGTCTATCACCAGTATCAGCAGTTGGGTAGATTTCTTAACCACTGGCCCTCTGGAATCGTGATTGTATTGATGGGAATTCTTAAGTTGTTCATAATTCCTTATATTTACAATGGTGTTGTTATAGTATAAATTGTCCTGGTTTTGCTCATTTCACTTTATATCAGTTCATACAAGTCTTTCCAGTTTTCTCTGAAGTCACCTCCTCAGATACCGTAATTTATTCAGCCATTCCCAACTGATGGATGCCCCCTTAATTTTTTATTCTTGCCAACACAAAAAGAATTCCAAATATTTTTGGACATATGGGACTTTTTTCTCTTTCTTTGATCTCTTTAGGGTAGTTGTATTGCTGGGTAAAAAAGTATGCACAGTTGAATAGCTTTTTGGAAAGAATTTCAAATTGCTTTCCAGAATGGCTGGATCACTTCACAGCTCCATTAATGCTGCATGGGTGTACCAGTTTTCCCATATCTCCAACATTTGCCGTTTTCCTGTTTTGTCAGCTTTGTCAATCTGATGGGTGTAAGGTGGTAGATACTTCAGAGTTGTTTTAATTTGCATTTCTCTCGTTATTAGTGATTTAGAGCATTTTTATATGACTATTATTAGCTTGGATTTCTTCTCCCTAAACTGCCTGTTCATATCCTTTCACCGTTTATCAGTTAGAGGATGGCTTTTATTCTTACCCCAGCACTTAGGCACAATGCCTGGCCCATAGTAGGTGCTTAATAAATGCTTACTGAGTGACTAATTGACTTAAATTAAAATCAGTTCCTTATATATTGAGACCTCTATCAGAGAAACTTGTTGCAAAGATTTTTCTCAGTTAACTTCTTCCCTTCTCAGTTGCATTGGATTCATTTGTGCAAAAGTTTTAAAATTTCATGTAATCAGAATTGTTTGTTTTATCTCCTGTGATCTCTCTGTCCTCGTATGGTCATGAACTCTTTCTGTATCCTTAGGTCTGACAGGTCATTTCTTCTTTCTTCCTCTAACTTAATGTCTCCCTGTTTATAAACGTCTGCTGAACAACTCCACCAGGAGGTCCCATTGAACCCTCAAGCCCAGCTTACCAGTTTCTTTAGATGGTGGCTTCTTCCCAGTCATCCAGCGTCAGAACCTTGGTCATCTTTGGGTCTTTTCTCTCCCTCATCCCTCACGTCCAGTCACTTGGGTTCTGTCATTTCACTTCCGAAATACCTCTTTCAGCCATCTCCTTCTGCCCGTCCTGACACCCCCTCAGATATTTGGAATAACTCGGTCTCCAGAGTCACCTGTCTCCGTTCATCCTTTGCCCAACTGCCAAATTAACCTTCCTAACGTACAGACCCGATGTTGGTCCTCTCTGTTGGAAATATCTCTGTTGCTTCCCGCTGACTGTGGAAGAAAACACAGACTCCTTAACCTTCTGTTTTCATTGCCACACAATCTGGCTTTCAGCATGCATCTCCAGATTTATTTTGTGGCGCTCTGCTTTACTCTGTCTAGCTCCGGTCAAGCAGGACTTTCTGCTTTCTTATCTTATTTAAATGTAAGCTTGAGGGAATGGACTTTATGTTTGTTTGTTTTGGCTTTATCTTTAGCACTTACCTCAGGGTCTTGCACTTAATAAATGCTTGTTGGGCTGGCTTGTGTAGCTTTCTCTCTCGGTACTTTTCTGCATACCTTCCCTCAGGGCTGAATTAAAACAGAATTCTCCCCTTTTCCTCAGTCTGCTTTGCAATATATACTGATGAAATGTTTGTTCTTCTTCCATGATACCTTCCCTAACTCCCTGGTGCGATCTGCCCTTCCCCCCCACTGCACTGAAGTGATTCCCCCCTTCTTAATCTGTCATGCTACACTGACCTATCCTATGCATATATCATAATAACATGCCATCTTGTATTATATTTATTCCTTTACAAGTCCAGTCCCAAACAGTGTAAGTTTATGAGATCTGGGGTGAAGTCTTTGTGAGGTCTGGGTTCTATTTATCTTTATATCCTTGGCAACTAGCCAGAATACTTTACATATGGTAGATCTGAGCTACATTAAGTAATACAAAAATTCATTTTGAGGATCAAAAGCAAGGAATTCTTAACCTAGGATGTATGAACTTAAAAAAAATTTTTCAAGGTGGTGCAGTGGATAGAGCACCAACCCTGAAGTCAGGAGGACCTGAGTTTAAATCTTGCCTCTGACCAAACACTTGACATTTACTAGCTGTGTGACCTGGGCAAGTCACTTTATCCCAATTGCCTTTAAAGAAAAAAAAAATTTTAATAACTGTTTTCCAGCATGATTGGTTTCCTTTGTAATCCTATATATTTTATTTTATGCGTAACAACATGATTCTGAGAGCAGGTCCATAGGCTTCCCAAGATGCCTAAGGGGTCCAAACAAAACACAGAAAAGGGGAAAATTCCCTGATCTAGAATTTAAAGAGAAATGGTGGGATGGAGAGGAGGGGAGAATTTGAATGAAGGAGCAATAACTTTTCCACACTTTATTACTATAAAGCAGTAATCATCAAAACTGTTTGGGTGACAGCTAGATGGCGAAGATAGAGCACTGGCTTTGGATTCAGGAGGATCTGAGTTCAAATTCGGCCTCAGACACATAACACTCACTAGCTGTGTGACCCTGGGCAAGTCACTTAACCCCATTCCCTAGACAACAAACAAACAAGCAAAAAAACTGTTTGGTACTGGTGGAAAAATGAAAAAGTGGATGATCTGTAGAACAGACTAGATGAGGAGGAATCAGATACAATGGAACTCAATAACAGGGTTTGATCAACCTGAAAACATAAATTACTTGGTGAAGAAAACCTTCCTTTTGAACAAGAGCTGAGAAAACTGGAAAACAGATTGGTAGAAATTAGGCTATACTAACATCTTATGCTGAATAAGCTCAAAATGGATATGACCTGAGCCTAAAAGTCATAGCATAAAAATAAATAAGAGAACCAGATCAGTTACCTTTTTCAATTATGGTTAAGAGTTGAATGCAAAGATCACAGAAGGTTAAAGGTAATTTCTACTCCATGAAATTGAAAAGCTTTTGCACAAATAAAATCAGTGTGGCTGTAAACTTAGAGAAACAGTCACATGGGAAATGTATATGGTAGATGCTTAATTGGATGTTTGTTGAATTAAATACCGTTATAGTGAAAGATCTTTGTATGATAAAAAAAAAATTACCAAGGCCCATTTAACTTGATTATAACTGAGGTTATTGTGACCCAGTGATTTCTAGTCATATTCTGTATTATAGAATAACTTGGATGGGTCTGCGCAATTTATTATAATGGTCCTGTGGCTGTTCTTCCATATGAATTCAGAAAAAAAATCAGTAATTGAAACCAAGAGTGACTTCTCTGTGCCCCTGCTTTGCATCCTTGTAGGTTACAGGGGAAGTCACAGACCCATCAGGAAAAGTACACTTTGCCCTTCTGGGAACCTGGGATGAGAAAATGGATTATTTCAAAGTTCTCCCCACCAACGGGGATAACGGGGGTGACAGTCGGCAAAGAAGCCACGAATTGGAGGAAAGCAGGGTCATGCTGTGGAAAAGGAACCCGCTGCCGTGAGTATGCTACCTAAGTGCTATCCTGGTCGACGAGGCACTGAGCTGAGAGGAATAGGCACAGCTTTCTGGCCTCTTTCCCCCTTCATTGTTGAAGGAAAGGGGCTGAGCAAGCAAATGGGAGATTACAAAAAAGGTTTTCATCTTATTTGAATTTGTCTAAAAGAAAACAAAATCTCCTCATAATCTCTTGGCTACCTCTGCTACTCATATAGGGTTGATGCTTTCTGAAATCAGTTCAGAGGCCGTGCTGGTTCGGGGAAGGAAAGGCACTGTAGTGTGGGAACAGAATTTTCAGAGCCATCTCTAGGAGGGAGTCACCTAACAACTGGTCCACGATTGCCCCCAAGCAGAGAAGACTAGAGAGCCAGAATTGCCTCGACAGTCTAGGGTGAGGTTATGAGCACAAATGTGCCGTGAGTCTTAAGTGCTGTAAACATTTAGTGTTATTCTGGGTCGGAATTATAGAGAAGGGCTATGGAGAAAGTCACCTCATGGCAGACTCCTGGGAGTTTGGATGCCTCAACAGGGCTTCCCACAGAAGCCTTGAAGAGTCAGATCTGACTCAGAGAGACTAGGCCGGGGGACACTTGTATTCTCATCTTTGGAAGGGCATGACTCAATCCTGGAATCTTTCACCTTGCTCGCTTGGCCTTTCTGTAGTGCCCTTACCTCTCGCCGATGGAATCTTGCCTCTGATGTCTCCTGGTCTTTCTCTCACTCTAGGAAGAATGCAGAGAACATGTACTACTTCTCTGAACTTGCCCTAACTCTCAATGCATGGGAGAGTGGCACGGCCCCCACGGACAGCCGCCTGAGGCCTGACCAGAGACTGATGGAGAATGGACGCTGGGATGAAGCCAACGCAGAGAAGCAGCGCCTAGAGGAGAAGCAGCGTCTTTCCAGGAAGAAGAGAGAAGCCGAGGCTGTGAAAGCCACTGAGGATGGTGAGAGGAGCTGCCACGGCATCTTTGCAGAGGAGACATTGCCGGCTTGGCGCCCCACTAATTCCATCTTGTTCTGTCTCTTCTTTGTAGGCACTCCGTATGACCCTTACAAGGCCCTGTGGTTTGAGAGGAAAAAGGACCCTGTTACCAAGGAGTTAACCCATATTTATAGAGGAGGATACTGGGAAAGTAAAGAAAAACAGGACTGGAGCTCATGCCCAGACATTTTCTGAAATTACAGGAACAAGAGGGAGGAGGATCAGAGGGGAAGAGGACAAAGGTTGGGAGAGAAAGCCAGCCATTCTGACTTCCTTACCTAGTGCTTTCCTCAAGGTTGTCTTTCTTAACCAATCATTTGTTCCAAAGCAATCACCAGGAGCAGAAGCCCTGGGGGTGGTGATTGATTGGCTGTGATGCCTTATCTGATTGAACCTGACGTTGACATACTAGATCCCTGTGTTTGTAGGGGAGAGGTTGGGGAGCCGGGAGTTAGCATTATTCGTACCTACAGGTATCTCTGTCTTTGACTCTCCCTCCTCCCTTTTACCCCATTTGAAATAATGCCACCTCTAGTCCTATCCTAGCAACAGTATCTCACTCAGCCAAGAGACATGTGAGGTGAGTATGTGGATTAGAGGTATCTTGGTGCTGCCAAGAGCAAGCTCTGATATTAGAAGTTCCTTTTTTTTTAAAATGCAAGTGAGAATCTCTGTGGGCGACATCTGTAATGACTGTACTTGGGGCTCGGTGCCTCTTTTTAATAAGAGTTCTCCAAGGCAGGCTAAGTTTTAGAGGGCCAGGGGGCATGCCATGCATACCCAAGAGCTGACTGCTGTCAGATCAAAGTACCTAGTGGGAGAGTTCACTTGTAAGTAGGAGGGGGGCAGCCACCCAAGCTCCTTTTATTGGTGGCAGTTTGTCTTCATCCACGTGGACCTCCCCTTGACTGCTCTCCATCTTTTGGGCTACATAGCAGCTGGCTGCCACTTTGGCCATCGGTAGGAGGGGGCTAATTGTACTTGTCACTTTGGGGGCTGCTTGGACTTCTGCAGCTGAGAACTTTTCCTGAGAAGGTAAGAAGGGCCAGAGCAAGACTTCCAGCTGTTCTGCTCTCTGTATCACTCCTCACCCATATCCCGATTGCCTTCTGTGCTTCAGCTTTCTCTCCTGGCAGTAGGCTGCTATGGGGTCTGTGTTCCAGTGTGGAGCAGGACTTTGCCTGTTTTCTGACATATTTTGGAATGAGAGAGACAGGGAGTAAATGATCTCTGGAAAGTCTTTCCACCATCTGTCTCAAGCCCCATGGACTGGAGCCACCTCTTGAATAATTTGTTAAATATCTGTATATTATATATATGTAGAGAAAAATCTAATTTTTCTGTTTTGATTTTCCTCCCTTTCATTAAGAATCTTTTTTTTTTTTTTAATCCACCCCACTCTGGGACTCTTTGCATTGAGCATATATTGATGTAGATTTCATATTCTGTTTTCCCACCTCCGATGAGGCAGGAAGATTTTAAAGCTGGTCAGGATCATGTGTGGCTGTTAGGGAACAGGGGAAGGTTCTCATGGCTCATTTCATGAGGTACCCATAATCTCTGAACGCTGGTAAATACCCTTATTGCCCTGCTCTCAAAATTGAAATCCTTCACCCCTCCTTTCCCTGCTTGGAAGTTCTGCAGCTGTGAGGCCCCAAGAGCGACTTCTAGTTGGCCTTGGCCTGTGCGCTGGGAAGAAGACGGAGGCAAGGTCCCTAGATCGCTCCATGGGGGTGTGAGAGATCTGCTGCTGTTTTCTCTTGCCTTCCTTCCCTGCTGTTTTATTTTGTGTCCTTTGTCTCTCCCAGAAAACCTTCCACAGCCTTTCCCATCCCTCCCCCACCCAACACCACCCACCCCTGGTTGAGGATCACACTGAGGTGCCTTCCTTGTATGCTTTTGTTGGTGTTTTTGATTCTGTTCCTTAACAAATGAGCCTCAGCCAGTGGGGGTATTGGCTGGGGAGGGTTGGGGAGAACGGTGTGTGGTATAGGTCATTTCAGAGGAAACCACCACTCCATTGAAATGGAGTTCGTGCTTCCTTCCCAGCTTTGACGGGCATAACAGAAGGGTGGTTGGGGGACTTCCTCCAACATGCCCCATTCCCAGAGCAGGGAAAGTAATATATAGGCGATGGATCAAGTGAGTGGTTTAAGCAGAAGGCTTCAGAATGGGCATTCCTCAGCTACACCAGCCCCGTGGCCTACCGTCTCTTCCCCTGCGGCCCACATTCTATTTCTAGGTTTGGTACTGAGTCAGAATCTGATTCCTGCCAGTGGGAGAGGCTTCAAGTCCTACAGGTGGAATAAAGGCAGATTTAAAACAAAACAAAACTATAATTATATTTTTGGGTTTTTTTGCATTATTGCCTTTTTCCAAGAAAATAACTAAATTAAATAATTTTTTAAAAGTCCCATTGTCTGTCTGATTCTCTTCTATCCATATATAAATAGGAAAGATGAGGGGAGACCTGGACCTCATTCTTTAATTCTTGGGAATATGGGATCCACAGAATGACCATGGGAGAAATGCAGAGAAGTTGTTTTAAATGGTAGAGAACAAAAAAGGAAAGAAGCAGCAGCAACTTGAGATTTTTGTTTTCTGTGTTGATGGCACCTATTCCTTTGACTCCCACTTGGCAGTTCAGGGGAGAAAGCTAAACTGCCTGTGAAGTACATAGAGAAGGCCAGTCAGAGAACATGCGTCCAGTAACTCTGACTGACTTCTCCTTAGCTCTGTCGGTCTGTCTGGTGGTGCTAGAGGCTGCGAAGCAGGCCAGCCTGAGCCTGATGCTTCCTTTGGCACACCGTTGCCTGGCTCATAGCTGTCACTCTCATTATGATCATCATTATTATCTGAGGCCGGGAGATGATACATAAGAAATTTAGGCAAAACAAATTCAAGAGTTCTGGGGCCAGTGCTTTTCTTAAGTTCTCTTGAGAAGGGGATTCTCCAATTTTCATTTCTTCTAGTCATGGAGTTCTGTTTGGTCTAAAGTCATGACAGAAGGAGGAAGAAAAAAAAAACCTGGTTTTTAGATGAAGAGAGCCTCATACTGCCTTTGCTTTTGTTGTTTTTCCCGGAATCAAGGTTAATATTGTGGGAAAAGCATGAGACTTTAAATTAGAACTGGTTTGAGTCCCTGCTAGTCTTAACATTGAGTAGCTCTGTGACCCTGGGGAAGTCACTTAACCTCTGTGAATCTTAATTTCCCCATCTGCTAAATGGGGACTGTAACACACACATTCCCTGCCTTACAAGGTTGTTGCAAGGAATCTGCTTTATAAATCTTTTTTATTTTATTTTTTTTTTTTATGTGAGGCAGTTGGGGTTAAAGTGACTTGCCCAGAGTCACACACCTAGTGAGTGTTATATGTCTGAGGCCAGATTTGAACTCAGGTCCTCCTGACTCCAGGACCGGTGCTCTATCCACTGCACCACCTAGCTGCCCCTGCTTTATAAATCTTAAAGACACATTGAAACTAGAAATATATGGAGTAAATGATTTTTGAGAGCCTTTCTAGCTCAGATTTTGTTGAGTTACTACAAATTAATTATCAATTTAGATTTCTAAAAATACCAAGTTGCACAGAGCATCCACAGAGCACGTGGAGTGGGAGAGGAGCAGGTTAAGATGATTGTCTTTAGGATAACTTTAGAACTTAACGTTAGGATATTTGAGAAAATGGGTCAGAGCTTTGTTTGCCATCAGACTCCTGTCATCATTACTCATTTGAAACAATTCATCAATTGCCCCATGGCTTAATGTGTTAGCCTTTCTGCCCTTATCCTTGACTTCTTAGTGGTGTTTAACTGGACTATTCAATCCTCCCTTGTTTCCATGAGTTACACTCATGTAGTTGTCTACCTTTAAGACTTGTCCTCTAAGTGGATCTCTGTATTGTTGCCCCTTAAATGTGGGTGTTTCCAGAATTCTTACTTAGCCTTTGGTCATTGAATGGGCTTTGCCTCAGACAGACAGACCTGGGAAAGACCTTAATTTTAAAAGGCCAGTGTCATCCACTGCATCCAGGACCGTCACCAATCATCTTAATTCTTGATTTGCCACTGGGCTTCGATGACTGGAGGAGAGAATGAGGTTGATTACTTTGCACGGCTCTACCTCAAACCCAGTTCACTAGCAAGTCAAGACATTACCCTCATGATGTCGTTGGTCCTCTTTGAGAATGAAGGATGAACAATTAAAAAAAAAAATGGTATTCCCATAAGGTCTTCCCCTGGGCCCTCTCCTCTAATACTTCTCCCCTTGGTGATCTCTTCCATTCATGGTTTCAATTACTGCCTCCAAGCAAATGGCTCCCAAATTATTACATCTAACAGGTAATTCTTATTCTCTGCAGTTTTTGTGTCTATTCTTCCATAAATCCTCCACATGAGATCCATCCAATGTGTGGAGGCCTTAAGGCCTTTTTTTATTTCTTGGCTACCAAGGGAGAATTCAGATTTTCCACCTGTTAATACTCTGCTTTTAGCCCCTTACTGGTTCACATCCTTTTTTGGTTATGTGTCCTGGACGGTCTCCTTCATACCACTTCGGGCACATGGGTTATCTTTGGAGGCAAGCTTTTCTGCCTCCACTGCTTTTCAAGTCAATGGCAACTTCTGTGGCATTCCAGGATTTGTGACTATATAGCATCACCAGGGGAGTGCTTGCGTGGGAAAAATAGGTCTCTTCAGACAAAGTAGATGCCCATTGATTGGAGAGCAGCTAAGCACAGTGTGGTAAATAAATATAATGGGTTATTATTCTGCTATAAGAAACAATGATCGATGAACACAGAAAAGCATGAGAAGACAAGAATGGATGCAAATAGAAGTAAGCAGACCATGGCAATTACCTAATGACCACAACAATGTAAAAGGAAGGGCCACAGCAACCAAATAATTGAAATAATGTTGCAAAATTATAATGGCCAAGCTCGACCCCAAAGACGAGATACATTAGAAAGCCACTCTCCATGTCTCTTGGCAGTGGGAGACTGAGGGTGTGGAACATTACACTTCATGTCAAATTTTTTCAATGTACTACTTAGTTTTGTTGAATCCTGCCCCCTCACCCCTTATAAAGTTCTATTATAAAGGATGGTTCTGGGATGGGGCAGGGAGAGGGGCAGATTGAAAAATGATGGTGAAGTAAAAACAAAAGATAACTCTCGCTCTTGCTCTCTCTCTCTCTCTCTCTCTCTCTCTCTGATAAATAGGTCTTTGTACTGGGGAGCAGCTTGTCATCAAAAGCATTATGTAATTTTCCAAATGCAATCTCAAAATTCTTCCAGTTCAAATCTGGGTCCAGCTTATAGTCCATCCTTAGGGCCTTTGTCATATAAATCATATACATAAATGCACTGACATGTATGCATAAATGCATGATTTAGTGGGCTGGTCATGTAACAGCAATAGGACGTTTTCATACGTTTAGGGTTTTGGTTTTTTTTTTGCATAGGTGGTTAGGCCAAATCTCTGAAATAATCACAGATCTCACTGAGGGATTTGGGCTTGATGTAATTGACACAGTATCATCTGCATGCTAGCATCTGGAAGAGCTATTTTTCTTCAGAGAATCATAGGTTCACAGAATTTCCATTGGGTTCTGGATGGTCATCTAGATCAACAGAAAAAAAAAAACTCCCAGAACAGTATACCCAATAAATGGTCAGCCAGCTTTTGCTTGAAGACTTCTGAAGGTGAGCCTTCTACCCCCTGAAATGGCCCTTTCCATTGTAGGACCGCTCTAATTGTCCAGATTTTCCTGCTACAAGGAAATTTGTCTCTCTGTAACTTCCACCTGTTGCTACTAGTTCTGCCCTTGACCCAAACAAAACAACTCTAAATCTTCTGTCTGGACCTTACGCACGATTTTTTCTAAGACGGTGGTGTGTCTTCCTGTTTTATGCCCTCCTTGGCAATTAAGCTAAACAGATCATTGTGCAGTCATTTCTGAGGTTATGTTTATTAAACTCATGAAACATATTCTTCCTAAATCTGCCTCTTCCCCTAGCTTTTTCAGTCTCCCAGGTTCATCACCTCATAATCATTTTTAACTCTTTTCCCCCTCTCCCCTCACATCCTTTCAGTGCCCAAATCATCCCATAGAGACTTCTGAAATATCTTGCGTCTTGTCCCTCGTCTCCACCTCATCTCTTTCATTGTAAAAGCCTAACTGGGCTTTCTGGATCTAGTCTATTTCCTCTCTACGTTGCAATTCAAATCATAAAAGATAACCATAATGTCATTACTCTACTAGATAAAAAACTTGAAGTGGCCTTCCCATTGCCAATGAATAAAATGCAAACTCTTAATCCCAGGATTCAAAGGCTTTTACAATCTGACCAATTGATCTGTTCAGCTCTTATGCTGTTGTTCTTCACATTGTCTCTGGCCAAACTAGATTACTCACTGCCACCTGCTTTTCTCTCCCTGCCCCCCATCCTACTTGATATTTTCATGCCTTTGTTCACGGTGTCTCCACCCCATACCTGCAGTTCAGGCATCTACCCCTGCCCTTTCTAAATCTGTTGAAGTCCCAGCAAGGTCCAATTCAGATATCTCTTCCAGGAAGCATTTCTGGACCCCCTCAGGCAAAAGGTATCTCTCCTGCTTCATTTCTCCTAGCACTTTGCCTTGACCCGGAAGGAGAGCTGGTGTGCTGACAGGACTATAACAGAAGGTCTGACACCATCTTTCCAGTTTTCCAACCCTGATAGATAGAGGAGTTGGTTATTTATTTCTCCACTTTCTGCCTTCCATCAGCTTCCTGCTAGGAGCCTGAGATTGAGGCTGCCCCCAGGGAATGATCCCAGTTTCCACTCTTCCTGGTCCTTAGAATTAGGATTAGAGATGAGATAACACATTTTTAAAGATTTGGCGTCCATTCACACATTTCAGAGAGAAAGAGAGTAGCAAATATGTCCATGGTATATAAAAGCCAGGTATGTAAATATTCCTCTATTTATAGGCACTGGGAGACATCAGACCTAGGAGCATCAGTGGCAACAGCTGCCACTCCCTGGGGGTTTTGTAGACACAGCCCTGGGCACAATTGGTACTGGGCAGCAAGAACAGCAGCTTTTCTTGCCGGATGCACGGTTGCATTTGCTGGAACCTACACAGTGCAAGCTCCACAATCTTGCAGTCACAGTTTGGGTCAATGGCTGTCAGGTAGAATATTGGGCATATAGTTCTCACGAGAGAAGGATGGGCTGGAGAAAGATATTGTTGAGATAACATTGATAAGAGCTCTTAGCACAATGCCTGTCAGCACATAGCAGTTATTTATTAAGTGCCTACTATGTACCAGGCACTAGATAAATAGGCAAACCTGTGTTCTCTTCTTAGGGAAGGGAATAAGCATCATTAAGCTCCTACAAATACCTCATTTGATGCTTACATTAACCCTGGGATTTAGGTGCTTTTATTATCATCCCCATTTTGCAGATGAGGAAACTGAGGTTAAATGATTTGTCCACAGCCACACAGCTCGTAAGTGTCTGGGGCCAGATTTGAACTTGGGTCTATCCTGATTGTGTGTCTAGCACTCTATCTACCGTGTGACCTGGTTGCCAATATAATAGATGATATATAAATGCTTATTCCTTTTCCTTCCCTTATTCCTCAATCCTTGGAAGGAGCTGTGTCCCATATATGGACTGCAAAGTCTGGGAAACCAGTATCCATAACTGGTCCCTGTCCTAAAGGTGGGCATGCCAGACTGCTGACTGAATCATAATTTCAAGGATTAGCAGAGTGTCCCCAGAGGAAATTTTTCTTCTTTACAGTTGATATACATGTGACATTCAATATGTATGAAGATTCCTCTGTAGATATGAGATCAAAGAATATGAAGAGGGAGTTCTTAAAAGAGGAACGAATCATCATTTAGCCCTCAAAATAATTTGAACTCTAAAAATTGGAAAAGTCACAAGTTTAAAAACTCATAGATACCATCTTATGTCAATTAATAATTTATCTTTATGTAGTATTCAAATGGTTGTAAACCACAGATTCATTTGACGTCTTTTGCAAAACTTTTTGTTATTTTACTGTTTCTTTATTCTTTAAGGATTGGTTATATTTGGTGGTTAGAGATATTGGGAAATGAAGGCAATGTAAAAAGAAAAGATTTTAGAAAGGAAGTAATATAACCCAATCCTCTCTTTTTATTATTTGTTATTATTATTGTTTTATGGCCATTCAATAAACATTTATTAAACCCTACTGGAGCACTAGGTGGTTCAGTCCTAGAGTCAAGTAGGACCTGGTTCAAATGTGGCCTCAGACACTTAATTAGCTGTGTGATCCTGGGCTATTCACTTCACCTTCCTCTGTAAAATGAGCTGGAGAAGGAAATGGCAAAACATTCCAATATCTTTGCCGAGGAAAATCCCAAATGAGATCACACAACTGAAGTAACACTACTACAAAGTATCTACTATGCCCCGGGCACAGGGTCAAGTACTGGGGATACAAATAAGAATAAGAAAGACAGTATCTGCCCTCAAGGAGATTCCAATCTAATGAAGGAAGACTACATACAAAGAGAAACTGAAAGGATGAGTGGAGGAAGGTGAAGTCCCAGGAGGAGGAAATGTAGAGAGAGCTGGCCTGAATGCCCTCCTTAAATGGAAGTATGCCCCTCCCTCCAAGCGGAGGGGCAGATAATTGAAGAGTTTAGGTATGTGAGTACCAAGGCTGATGCAGTCTGATAGGATGATGAGGTTACTGGGAGTTTGATGGATATCTTCAAAGGAAAGGATAACTTTAAGTCACTTCTGGATGTATTCCTTTATCCCACCCCATCCCACCAGCCCACCCGTAACAAAGAAAAACTGATAAGCAAGTTGAAGTGAAAACAAAAACAAAAACAAAAACAAAACCACATCCAAAAGCATATGCAACATCTTGCATCCACCGTCTTTCCAAGGAAAAGTTGTTCAGTCATGTCCAACTCTTCATGACCCGATTTGGGGTTTTCAAAGGTAATGGAGTGGTTTGCCGTTCTGCAGCTCATTTTACAGATGAGAAAACTGAGGCAAACAGGGTTAAATGCCTTACCCAGGGTCCCACAGCTAGTAAGATCTGAGGCCGGATATGGACTCGGGTCTTCCTGACTCCAAGCCCAGATCTCTGTGCACTATGGTGCCCCCAAGGAAAAGAGGGAGAAGCATATCTTTATTTCTTTTCTAGGCAGATTGATCACAATAATTACATTAAGTTTTTATTAACACCTACTGTTTGTCAGGCATTGTACTAATCTAGAAGGAAACAGATGCAACAGATGCATGTCCCTAAGGACTTTATATTCTATCTGGAAAACAACACTTAAGACATATGAACAAGTACAGGTACAGAATGTATGTGAGACTAGCAGAAGATAATGGGGGAGGCATAAGCAAGAATCAGGAAAGGCCTCCATTTTTCTGGTTTCCTCCAATTCATCGTTTCTTAGGGTGCAAGAATATTTCTTTTTTTTTTTTCAAATTAATTTCTTTTTAGTTTTCAACATTCACTTCTGTAAGCTTTTGAGTTTTAAATTTTTCCTCCTCCCTCCCCATTTCTCTCGCCGCCTCCCTCCCCAAGATGGCATGCAATCTGATATAGGCTCTACATGTACATTCCTATTAAACATATTTTCACATTAGTCATGTTGTAAGTAAGAATTGGAGGGACCACAAGAAAGAAGAAACAAAACAAAAGAGAAAAAAAAAAAGCAAATACTATGCTTCCATCTGCATTCCAACTCCACAGTTCTTTCTCTGCACGTGAATAGCATTTTCCATCATAAGACTTTTGGAGTTGTCTTAGATCCTTGCATTGCTGAGATGAGCTAAGTCCATCAGAGTTAGTCCTTGAACAATGTGGCTGTTACTGTGTACAGTGTTCTGCTGGTTCTACTCACTTCACTCAGCATCAGTTCATAAAAGTTTTTCTAGGTTTTTCTGAAGTCCACCTGCTCATCATTTCTTATAGCACAATAGTATTTCATTACATTCATATACCACAACTTGTTCAGTCATTCTCCAATTGATGGGCATCCCCTCAGTTTCCAATTCTTTGCTACCACAAAAAGAGCTGCTATAAATATTTTTGTATACTGGGTCCTTTTCTCATTTTTATGATCTCTTTGGGATACAGCCCTAGAAGTACTATTGCTGGGTCAAAGTTTATGGCCCTTTGGGCATAGTTCCAAATTGTTCTTAAAAATGGTTGGATCAGTTCACAACTCCACCAAGAATGCATTAATGTTCCAGTTTTCCCACGTCTTCTCCAACATTTTTTCCTGTTTTGTCATGTTAGCCAATTTGATAGGTGTGATGTGGTACCTCAGAGTTGTTTTGATTTTCATTTCTCTAATCAATAGTGATTTAGAGCATTTTTTCACATGACTATAGATAGCTTTAATTTCTTCATCTGAAAACTACCTGTTTATATCCTTCGACTATTTATCAATTTGGGGAATGACTTGTATTTTTAGAAACTTTACTCAGTTCTATATGTGTTTTAGAAATGAGGCCCTTATCAGAGACACTGGTTGTAAAAATTCTTTCCCAGTTTTCTGCTTCCCTCCTAATCATGGTTGCGTTGGCTTTGTTTGTGCAAAAACTTTTCAATTTAATGTAATCAAAATTATCCATTTTGTATTTCATAATGTTCTCTGTCTCTTGTTTGGCCATAAATTCTTCTGTTCTCCATAAAACCGACAGGGAAACTATTCCTTGCTCTTCCAGTTTGCTTATGGTATCAGCCTTTATATCTAAATCGTGTACCCATTTTGATTTTATTTTGGTATATGATATAAGATGTTGGTCTATGCCTAATTTCTGCCATACTCTTTTCCAGTTTTCCCAGCTGTTTTTATCACATAGTGTTTTTATCCCAGAAGCTGGGGTCTTTGAGTTTATCAAACAGTATATTACTATAGTCATTGATTACTGTGTCTTGTGTACCTAACCTATTCCACTGATCCACCGTTCTATTTCTTAGCCAGTACCAAGTAGTTTTGATGATTGCTGATTTATGATACAATTTAAGATTGAGTATGGCTAAGCCACCTTCCCCTGCATTTCTTTTCTTTTCATTAGTTTTCTTAATATTCTGTGATGGGCTGCTTGGGTGTTTGTGCTTGTACTTGGACCCCAGTTTCTCCCTAGTCTCAGAAACACTGTCTCTGACAATCACTCTCCAGCCCTAGGACACTGTGCCTGGCAATTACTTATGCGTGGGCCCCAGCAAGACCCTTATCTCTCTCCTTGGTGCAGCTACACAAAGCTGGGTGAGAGAGTGCTGGGCTGCTCAGGCCCCAGCCCTCGGATCATGTGTCTGGAAGTCTCCCAATTCCTTAGTAAGTTCTTGTCTTGTGAGAAAGCTTTCCCTTGTTTCAGAGCATTCTCTCATCAAGACAGAGGGAGAGGGGTGCCTTGCCCAGCCCAAGAAGTTTTGTCCTTGGCCAGCCCAAGGACTCTTCCTCCTGCCAGACTCCCAAGATCCATACCTCTGTCATCTCCCTCCCTGTCTGATATACTCCCTGTACTTTCTCATCCATAGCTCCCAAAGATACCTGGACCTTTAGATTACCTCATCAGTGTCCCTGGCATTCCTTTCCCATGGCCTTTTCCGTATAAACCCTAGCTCCATCCTCAGTCTCTCGCAGGTTCCTTAAGAATCCTTGCCCGCTGAAAAGCGTAACAATAAATCTTTGCCACCTTGACTTAAAGAATGCTTGAGTCTGCGAATTCATTCCAGACGACCCCGTCCTGTACTCCAGTCTTTGAGGTGTCTCAACCTCTCACACCGCAACATTCTGGACCTTTTGTTCTTCCAGCTGAATCTTGTTATTGTTTTTCTAGCTCTATAAAATAAATTTTTGGTGGTTTGATTGATTTAAAAAAAAATTTTTTTAAGAAATATTCTTGCAGTGCTTCTGGTTACTTTCTGTAACAGAAGGCACTTCTATGAATAGCTTGGTGGCTATGAGACCTATGTCTTTCTGTGACCTTCAGCCCCTTTTTCATTTTACTGTTGAGGAAACAGAGAGTGAAGCGACCCACGCAAAGTCGCACAATTTCCAGAAGAAAGAAGAGACCAAGCGATGGTTTCCATCCAGGTCTTTGTATTGACTTTTGCGGTCTTTCTGATATACCACAAAGCTAAAAATCTCGCAGAAGTTAAGAGTAGTTAGAATAAACTCCACAGACTCCTGCGCCGCTACTCCGTCGAGGGCCCGGATAGCTCAGTCGGTAGAGCATCAGACTTTTAATCTGAGGGTCCAGGGTTCAAGTCCCTGTTCGGGCGGAAAGCTTTTAGACAGCATTCATACGTTGTGAAGTCTATTGAATTAATTGACTCGGATGGACAACCCCCAAAATGCACGGGATTTTATGGGCGGGTAGTATTGTAGGCACACACCCATTTAGAGTGACATTTATTTAGAGTGTGTTTCACTTTTATGCACTTCATAAATCCTCGTTAATAATCTGGGCTAAAAGTGCAAGGGGAACCGCCCAAACAGGGACTCGAACCCTGGACCCTCAGATTAAAAGTCTGATGCTCTACCGACTGAGCTATCCGGGCTCCTTAGGACTCTGTTCTTCCTTCGAAAGGTGAAAAGGGCAAAAGGAATTGCCCTGCTATGACTGTATCTGGCGCAGAGCGCGAAGGAAGTGAGTGGAGGTTCCCTTAAGCTTGAACTTTATTTATATGGGAGAGAATGGCTCCAGGGGGTGGGTCGGGGCGGAGGTCGGGGAGAATGGTCATCAAGAATCGGTTTGAAGGCTAAGGCCGAGCTAGTTCGTGAGGATAGAGCAGGGCCAGAGATAATCGGACATGATGTTCCCGCCTCGCTTCTTCCTAGTGGCCGCAGGACGGAGAGACACGCCTCCTTGGGACCCTTTCCAACACCTTCCCGCCCCACACATCACTACGACACCGGACAGCCCAGCCGAGGGTCCCAGAAGCTGCGGACCCAGCCAAACTCTGGCCAGAGGCGCTTGGCCGCTAGAAGCTGAGCTTCTCTCTAGCCAGAGCAAAGAAGACGCGCTTCCCGCGGCGCCGAAATAGCTCAGTTGGGAGAGCGTTAGACTGAAGATCTAAAGGTCCCTGGTTCGATCCCGGGTTTCGGCAAAAGTTTTAAGTCGTACTAAAGAACCCTTCGGGTTTTAACCTAGTTTCTCGGCTTTCGGGAATACAGGAGCCCGGAAGGCGAGGAAACAATGAGATCAGCGGGAGGGTCTCTGCCCGACGGGAAGCCCCTCAACCGCTCTCCCTCCCAGTGGTTCCCAGTATGCCGCTGTTTCACCACTTTGAGACCTCAAGGGGGTCTCACGTGTTCACCATTTGCAAACCGGTGGGGGTGGGGTGTGTGTGTGTGTGTGTGTGTGTGTGTGTGTGTGTGTGTGTGATCTACATCTACTTTCCTTCTCTCCCTTTTTTCCCTTTTCTCTTATTTCTTCCCTCCTGCCACCTCAGTACGTCCTTCTAATTCATCCCTCCGTCTTTTTTTTCTTCCTTTTCCTTCCTTCCTTCCTTCCTTCCCTCCCTCCCTTCCTTCCTTCTTTCCCTCCCTCCCTCCTCCCCTCCTTCCCTTTCTTTCCCTCCTTCATTCTTCCTCCTCTCTCCTAATGTACATCTAGTAGCAACCCCAGCTGCACCCCTCATGCCACCCCACCCCATCCCCAGAACGGAAGCAAATTCAACGGAAAGGCCCCGCACAGTGGGTGTGCAGTCACTTGTTAGAGATTTGGCTCGACTCTCTGGGAGTAGTTATTCAGGTTCCCTGAACCTTGGGGTGGGTGGGGTCATAGCAGCAGTTGGGGAGAGCAAGCCTGATATAGATGGGGCCTTCAGGGTTAGTCCTCGGTTAGGCGAGAGAGCAGGGGCATTCATACTGCATCTGGAGTGAGGGAGTTTGGGGGTGGGAGGATGTTATTATTAAAATGAAGTACTGAAGTTACCAAGGTTCCAGGGGGTCTTCAGTTAAAGATGCGATAATTGAATCTTCTCTAATTAAGAAGGATGGCTCAGGGTCCGTATGGTATCCCTTTCCAATGGTGATATTCTGTGAAAAATCCCCTTTGCCCAATGTCCTATCTATGCCATTCAACTCAATAGGTATTTTTAAGTACTTCTTCTCTGCCAGGCACTGGCGACAGAAAGACAAAAAGGCAACCCTTCCCCGCCCCCGCCCCCCCCCCTTTACTATGACTTTTACAGGATCACTTAATCGGAAATAGCAGAAAGTGAAACCCAAAGCCCAGGAACTGTGCTCAATCCTACTTGGAGTTACTACTCTAAAAACAAATCAAACAAAAATACCTAAACAAGCAAACGAAAACGCGACTCTGGTGGGACTCGAACCCACAACCTTTGAATGCCTCTCCCAGGCAGCTAGAAGTCCAATGCGCTATCCATTGCGCCACAGAGCCACACGAAAGCCAGGCTTTTTTAAAGAAGTAGATAAACGAGAAGGGTTAGTTAAGTAAGGCATCGTTTTTATAGTCCCGAAGTTCAATACGCTGTTCACTGCTCCACACAGTTCTCTAAAGTACGAGGCTGGCAGGACTCCAAAGCTATGGATGGCATTATCTGTCTGGAGGAGGAAATTTCTTAAATTCATACTTGATTCCGGCTCAAGTAGTTTCAATGGCTCCCTATTACCTCTAGGCTCAAATATGAATTCTTCTGTATTCACAAACAGGCTTCAAGCTATCCATTCTAGACTAATTACCTTTTCTTCTCCCTCAGGCACTCTGTGTTCGAGCCCACTCTGCTTACTGCTCTCCATCTCCAGCCCCTGGGACTTTGCATAGGCTGTTGCCGCCCCCCCCCGCCCCCCATTTCATAGTCTCTAGCTCTCTCCAAGGCTCAGCACACTTACCACGTCCTACACAAAGCCACTCCAGATCTTCCTAATCATTAGTGCTCGGGAAACACAGGTACTGTTTTCCTCTCTGTCTAGTCTGTGCACTAAAAGTGCAAAGAACCGCCCGAATAGGGCCTTGAACCCTGAACCCTCGGATTAAAAGTCTGAAGCTCTACCTACTGAGCTATCCAGGCTCCCCAAGAATGTAGTTTTTTGTTCAAAAGGTGAAAAGGGCAAAAGGAATTGACATACTATGACTGCTTAATCATATAAATATAAATGAATGGCATGTTGTTCTTAGTAGTTGGAATCCTGAGGCAAATGTCCAATGACCCAGTCCTAATTATGGCTCTAATGCCCTCAGTCCCACCAGACCTTGGAAAGGCTGCACACCTGCTCAGTAAGCTTGGCTTCCTTACCACTACCTACTTTAGAAAGTTAGCCCCCTCTAGAGGCTGCAAATTAAGGAAGTGGGAGTGGAGAGTGTCTCCAACGAAGTTACCTCTGCACAAAGCAGATACCAGAAGTACTACACGCTTGAGTAAACTGAAGCACGATTATGGCTGACATTGAGACAAGAGCAGAGATTAAAGGTCCAGGCTTGTGTCCAGATATGTTCCTCTAAATTGCATCCTTCCTTTAGGCCTTGGTGAGTGGGTCCTGCTCAGAGGCATGCACTCCCAGACTAGAAGGGCAGTGTGCTATTTGCTTGGAGTCCAGTGGGCCTCTGAGCCTGGATGAAGAATTTGAAAGTTTTTTCCCCTGAATCCCAGGCTGAAAAGTCTCTCTTTTTCATTGCTATCACTCTGATTCCGCCCCTGAAGTGACATCCTAACTGGTGCTGCTGTCTGTCTGTCTCTTCTGAGAGCCATCCTATATACATACACAGGCTGCTAGAAAACTATCAGTGGCTCCTCATGGCCTGATGGATAAAGTCCACACTCTGCAGCCTGATATTCAAGGCCTTCCACTGCCTGTCTAACTTTACTTTCCATGAATCCCTTTCCCCTCACTGAACAGTTTAATCCCATACTAGAACCTGCTGCTATGAAAGTGGAGAAGAAAACCTCCTTTTCTCTTTCAACAAACCCAGTCCTTTAGTAACTGGCATCAGTCCTAAAAGTCAAACTGCCCTTCTTTCTGACTCCTCTATTTTTGTCACCATTATTCATTTTGTCTCCCTAGTTCACAGCCTTGGGGCTACCTGTGACACCATTTCCTCTTACATCTGAACAGTTACAAAATCCTGTTCATTCTATTTCACCTCTAGAATCCTGATGAATGAATGAATCAGAAAGCACCGATGAACTAATTCTAACTGCTCTCCCAGTCTCAAATCTCTTCCCACCACAGTTTATCCACCACTCAGCTGGCAAGGTGATTTTTCTAAAGCTGGATCTAACGCTCTCCTGACTGAACCATTTCAGTTCCACGAAAAGTGCTTTCTCTTCGCTCTGGCTGAAGAGAAGTTCTTGTAGTCTCTAGAGGCCAAGTGCCCCCGGCCAGAGCTTGGCTGGGTCCGAAGCTTCTGGGACCCTTGGCTGAGCTGTCCGATGTCACAGTGATGTGTGGGGCGGGGGCGGGAAGGTGTTGGAAAGGGTCCCAAGGAGGCGTCTCTCTCTATTTTGCAGCCACCAGGAAGAAGTGAGCCCAGAACATCATGTTCTATTATCTCGGGGTCCGCTCTGTCTTCACACATCCTTACATGTTACAACGTGGATTTAGCCTTCAAGCTGATTCTTTATGAACCATTCTCCCCCACCTCCGTCCCAACCCAACCCCAGGGGCCATTCTCTCCCATTCATACATATTTATAGTTTGTCAATTCCTTTTGCCCTTTTCACCTTTCGAACGAAAAATAGGTCCCTAAGGAGCCCGGATAGCTCAGTCGGTAGAGCATCAGACTTTTAATCTGAGGGT
Source organism: Vombatus ursinus (assembly GCF_900497805.2). Taxonomy (NCBI): domain Eukaryota; kingdom Metazoa; phylum Chordata; class Mammalia; order Diprotodontia; family Vombatidae; genus Vombatus; species Vombatus ursinus. The sequence goes on from NW_020954026.1 coordinate 694,699, forward strand.
CCAGGGTTCAAGTCCCTGTTCGGGCGGTTCTCCTTGCACTTTTAGCCCTGATTATTAAGGAGGATTTATGAAGTGCCTGTTATTACAAACATAAAAATACAATAGACCCTAAATGAGTGCACCTGCGACAAAGGCCAATTTCATTTCATTTTTGGCAGGATTTGTTTAAAGTGGCAGGTTAGATTTCCCCTACAGCAAATGGAAGCCTAGAAAGGAGGTGAGATTTAGTTCATTATTGCCATTGTGAATATTGTTTTTTTTTGGTTCTGAGTTCTTTGAATCAATTGATACATGCAATCATATGCTATAACATTTATTTATCTCATTTTGTTCAGTCATTTCCACATCTGTGACCATCCACTTTTCACCACTTTTTTTTTTTACTATAAAATATTTTACTATATATGAGATCTTTCTTTTTCCTTTGACGTTCTGAGGAGTACATAAGCTCCTTGAAGGCAGCAACTATTTCCTTTTTATCTTTGTATCGTCTCCAGGTGCTAGAGCAGTGTTTGGCACATAGCGTTTGATTAATAAATGCCTGTTAATTAATTGATTATGTATCTAGTAGAGATCAGTGGGTCAAAGGACATGAACTGTTTTCTCCCATCTTTTAAATCTGCTCTGAAGAACAAGAAGACGGCTGTGTAGCTCCATCAACAAAATATGGGTACACCTGTCTTCCCACAGCCTTTCCAACAATGACTTTTTCCATCTTCTATCATCTTTGACACTTTCTTAGGAATGAGCTGATGACCTCAGAGTGTTCCCTAGATTTCAAGTAAAATTAAAAGGATTTAAAGACTGTGTGGTCAAGTTCCAGTGGGGTCAAGTCTTAGAGGGTTACAATGTTCCGGTCTGCTCCTGTGAAATAGTCATCCCTAGGAATCCTTCTCAGAGTGCCTCTTTGGGATAGGACCACCCCCTTCAGACCTCACACATCATGGTGTTCCACGCTTCCTTAAAACATTTAGCTGGTAATGTAGGGCAGTTACAGCTGTCTTTGTTTTTGTTTCTTCTCCTTACCCCCGAGTTGACTGTGAGTTCCATGAGGACTGGTAAAGGATATAAGCTCCTTGAGGGTGTCTGTCTCACTTTTGTTTCTGTATCCCACAGTAGCCCCTAATAGGTACATAACAATAAATGCTTGTTGATTTTTCCCAGCATCTAGCAGACTCCCCTGCACACAACAAATCCCAGCAGCTCAGGTCTCCTCGGTGCCCTTGGCCGCATAGCCCACTCCCCAGTCTGCTTTGACTTTTCTTCAGCCAGACTGTATTTATGAATCTAGAGTAGGATTCATCTGAAAAAATAGCAGGCTCTCTCTGAGCTCTGGCCTCCACCCCCTGTTAGGGAGGGGGAGGGAGAGAAGTAAAGGGGCAGGATCATCTGCTTCATTAAGACTTTTTTTAAAAATTATTTTAAAAATGCTATAGGAAGAGCATACTGAAGAAGAGACATGACTGGGAAAATCTCACTAAAATTAATAAAGCTGAGATGACTCTCCACCCGTAGAACATGGCTTTTTGGTCAAACTTTAAATTCTCCTATCACAGAGCATTTCAATTTGTATTTGTGTTTTATAAAGGAACTTCCTTTCAATGTCTTAATTAGCGTCCTGTCTCTTTATTGGAGGTACAGTTTATACACACATATACATTATATACACACACATATGTGTGTGTATATATGTGTGTGTGTATACATATACATATACCCCAGAACAGTGTTTATACATGTGTAGCAAAAACAAACAACAACTGAAAATGGGCTCGATTGCTGTCCCCTCCCCCCAAACACAGTTGGACAAGTGTTTCTGGTTTACCTGTAGCACAACTTGGCATAGACAAACAGGAACTAGCATTTAAAGGAACAGGTTCCCAAATGCAGGCTGCAAAGCCACCCCAACGTAGGGGATGGTGGGTGGCGTGGGGAGAGATTGGCGTCCTGTGTTTCCCCTTCCTCTTCTATTCTTAAACACTCGGAAGGGCAAGTGGGGACAAATCTCCGTGACTAACATAACCTCTCAGCAAAAGGGCAGCAAGAACAAAGTTCTTCCCATCGGCCCCAGAGGGTCTCACTTCCCCCAAGCCCGTGGCTCTCTAGCCCCTCCAGGCTTCCCCTTCCTCTGTTTCTGCCGTCCCAAACCTGGTACACGAGCCTTAGCGAGTGTTGGTGACCCGAGATGGCCCGAAGATCACAGCTCTGCACAGAGCGCTTTGGTCGCTTGCGGGATGAGGTGGGGTTGGTGGGTGGGGTGGAGAGAGACTTTTCTCCTTCAGCCCTCAAATATGCAGACGTAGTAGAGTTTTAGAACGTAAAAAAAGAAGTGGGATAAAGAAAGAACCCACAGAATGAACCATGGAAAAGTAAGTTAAAATGTTCACTTACCCAAGCTCTCCACTAAACTAAGAGCCCGGATAGCTCAGTCGGTAGAGCATCAGACTTTTAATCTGAGGGTCCAGGGTTCAAGTCCCTGTTCGGGCGGACAGCTTATGTTTTATGGAAGAACAATGCTTAAGAATAAAATCCCCTACCTCCGTTCAGGGGCTGATCAGTGGAACAGAATTTGTTAGCCAGGTGTTTCCTGGAAAGGGTAGGGGAGAAAACTGACCCCCCACCTGCAGGTCTGGGGCGCAAAGATCTGGGAAAGGGCAGAGCAGAATCTCTGGGCTCTGTTTTGGTGATCAGAGCTTTTGAGATGTGAAAGGAGCGTTAGGAAAAGCTTATTGAAACAACTCAAATGAGAGAATATTTCCAGAGCATTGCAAACTTTAAAGCGCAACATAAATATTAGCTGTTATTGTTATCATTCCAATCTCTTTATTCTACAGGTGATGAAACTGAAGCACGGAGAAGGGGAATGATTTTCCAGTCATACAGAGGGTAGGAGAATCAGAACTCCTACCCGACTCTTGACTGATAATCCCGGCGCCAGGTACCCCCTGGAAGTAGAACGAATGGCCGAGGAGAGAATAGGCAGGCAGGGCCCATGCGTTAAGTAAACTCAGTATGCGCCAAGCCGGGGGACCGCGCTGGAACCCAGCCCAGAGTAGGAGATGTAGGTGAAAAGAACACAATCCGCCCCAAGAACCTTTTATTCTAAGGCAGGAGTCCCGGGGTTCACGGATAAATTTAAAGGGTTCCGTGAATTTGAATGGAAAAATGCTTCTTTATTTTCCTTAACTTCTAACTAAAATTCCTTTCAAGGATTTATTTTTTTTTAATTTTATTTTTATTAATTTATTTTGATTTATCAACAATCACTTCCATAAGCTTTTGAGTTTAAAAATTTTCTCCCCCTTCCTCCCCACCTCCCTTCCCAAGACGGTGTGCAATCTGATATACGCTATACATATACATTTCTATTAAACATAGTTTCACATCAGTGATGTGTTAAGTAAGAATTAGAACCAGTAGGAGGAACCACCGGAAAGAGGAAACAAAACTCAACAGAAGAGGGAAAAAAATAGCAAACAGTATGCTTCGATCTGCATTCAAATTCCATAGTTCTTTATTTGGATGTGGATAGCATTTTCCATCCCGAGGCCTTTGGAGATGTCTTAGATCCTTGTATTGCTGGGAAAGGTTAAGTTTATCAATATTAGTCATTGCACAGATGACTGTTACTGTGTACAACGTTCTCCTGGTTCTGCTCACTTCATGCAGCATCAGACCATACAAGTCTTTCCAGGTTTTTCTAAAGTCAGCCTGTTCATCATTTCTTATAGCACAACAGTATTCCATCACATTTATATACCACAACTTGCTCAGCCATTACCCAATTGATGGGCATCCTCTCAATTTCCAATTCTTGGCCACCACAAAAAGATCAAGGATTTATTATAAAACATGATTCTGAGAAGGGCTCCTTAGGTTCTGCTGCCCAAGGGATCAGTGGCACAAAGAAAAGTTAAGAATCCCTTTTCTAGAGGGTGAGGATGCAAATCATACAGAAATAATTATATGTGCATGCACTTAATTACATGAAACATAAACACAGAGTAATTTCAAGGACTGGAGGGCACTACCAACCCCGGGGAATCAGGAAAGGAGGGGCTGTTCAAGGGGTGGGAGGTTGGTGGGTCTCTCTGAGGGACCCAAGTTTCAGTCTGAGTTAACGAAGCTATCCACCACAATGCATATGGACAATTGAAATTCGAAGAGGGTTGTACTCAGCTCAACTCTCTTGAAGCCTTGTTTAAATCAAGGAAAGATTTGCAACCTCCAATCTAGAGAACAGGTAGGTTAAAAATCAGATCTTAAAGAACACTGGGCAAATGGAGATTTGGGTTCCTAGGCAGCTACTATCTTCTCTCATCATTCCTTGCTTTTTAGGTTCCTTTGTAGGCCTGATGCAGGCAGATACTACAGAAGGGTACCCAGGCTAGGATACTACCCCCAGAGATCCCTTTGTCCTAAGCTCTCCTGGGGTGATCTCACCCTCCAATAGGGCAATTGCCAATTGTGTAGGACCTCATTCCCTCCCCCACAAACAAACAAACAAACAAACACCTCCCCCCCCCCACTATTTTAGTTCCAGGAGAAAGTCAACATTTTGTAAGCTCTTACTGCATTCCAGTCACTGTGTTAAGTGCCTGAGATACAAAGAAAGGCAAAAAACAGTTCCTGCCCTCAAAAAGCTCACATTCTAAGGCAGGAGATTACCTGCAAATAACTATGTGCCTAAAAAACAAAAATAAGAACAAAAACCAAAACCAAAACCTATGTGCCTACCTACCTGATAAATTAGATATAATCTCTGAGAATAGGCACTAGCTTTGTGGCAGTTGAGAGAGGAGGTGGGGGATGATGGGGAAAGACTTCTTGCAAAAGGTAGAATGAGAAGGAAGCCAAGTGCATTGCAGACATGAGAGATAAGCCAGTAAACAAGTGTGGAGTGAGGAGATGGAGAAGGCCGGCATCATGGGATTGTAGACTCTGTGAAGGAGAATAAGTTAAAGGAACTGGAAAGGTAGCCAAGGGAATTGGACAGGGGCCAAGTTATGAAGGACTTTAAAAGCCAAACAGGATTTTGTATTTGATACTGGCCGTAATGGGGAGCCATTGAAATTTATTGAGTAGGGGGATCTGCTTCAGGAAGGTTATTGACAACTGAGTAGAGGATGTACTGGAGTGGAGTCATGGCAGTGTTAGAGTGGAAAAGGGCATCTACATCTGAGATGTTGCAAAGGCAGAATAAAGGACTTGGCAACAGATTGGCTATGGAGGTGAGTGAGAATGAGAAGTCAAGGGTGACACCTAGTGGGAAAGCCTGGTTGATTGGTAGCGTGGTGGCTATCTAAACAGTAATAGAGAAGTTTTCATTGAACAGTTTTGGTTCTCTGGGAGTGTGTGGAGAGGAATGGGGGTGGGGGTGGAAATCCAGGCAATATAAAACAAAAGATAACAATAAAAACTAATGAAAAAGAAAAACCAGGGTGGCAATGAACTGTGGGGGTCCTTGAAAGTCAAGCTAGAGTTTAAACTGATGCAAGTCCTTTGGAGTGAAAAAAAAAAAAGAGCTGAATCTTTGGCTAATACTATAAGCATTGACATAATTTTCAAGCAGTAGAAAATAAATGTTGAAAAATTAGGAAGAGGAAACTTGACCTCAAAGAGGAAGTATGAGAAGCCACTATCCTTTATAGGGATGGGGCTTGGGGTGTGGGCATGAGAAGAAGTTCAGGGATGTGGAACATGGCATCTGATGCCAGATTTTTACACACACACACATCAATTTTGACAAATCCTTTTCCTTTTTGTCCTTTTCTTCTTTTTTTTCTTTAAAAAAATTTCCTCTTGGAGGGAGGTGGGGACAGATAGAGGGGAAAATCTAGGCAATGTAAAGTATATAATTAATTCCAGTTCTAGTTTGAAAAAATTTTAGAAGTCATTTGATGTGTGTCTGGGGGTGTGATATTGGAATCAAAGGCAGGCAAGAAGTATATGTGTGGTGTGTGTGTGTGTGTGTGTGTGTGTGTGTTGTGGAGGTGGGGGGGAGGTTTCCGATAGTGAGTAGTTTGGTTTGTCTGGAGTGTATTAGTAAGTGGAAAAAAGTGACAGGAAATTAGGTTGGAAAAATAGGATGACATTGTACCGTGGAGCTTACTTGAATGTCAGGCAAAGCGGTTTGAAATGAGGAAAATACTTTGGATGAAAAAAAAAAAGGATGACCGTGACCAATATCTCAGGCACTGACATATCTTTAATGGGTGTCAGCCTGTAATGATTTTTTTTTTCCTCTCAAGCCATCACTTTTTCATAGGATCATAGATCTATTTACAGCAACAAGGTAAGCCAAGTAATAAATGAACTAATTATTTCAACCCTTCATCCATCCTTCGGTCCGTCAGTCTGTTCATTCATCTATCCATCCACCCAGCATACATTTAGGATTCCTTGTGCCTCAATGCATCCTTAGACGTATCACTACTGGACACCCCAGGGTTTGGTCTGTGGTCTCTCTGGAGTCTCTTCCTGTTTTAACGTGATGATTTAATGCATCTTTTTCTGACTTTTGATTGTGAAATAGAAACAACATTCGGAAAGCACCAAAAAAGTCAGCTCAGACTTGGCGGCCAATAAAGTTCGACGCGGTGCGTGTGGTTGCCGAAATAGCTCAGTTGGGAGAGCGTTAGACTGAAGATCTAAAGGTCCCTGGTTCGATCCCGGGTTTCGGCATGAGGTTTTCCTTTCCTTCTTTTCTTTCCTTCTTCTTAATCGAGGGAAACGCACTATCTGAATTGAAGAGGTCTGTGTCAGTGAAGATACAATTCTATCCCCCTCCCCCCGCCTCTGCTTTCACGGATCCTCACAGACCCCTCTCTGGTTCAGCGTGGAGCGCTGAAAGGTTCAGAGAAGGGTCCGGTGCATATAGGGGGCTCCGAAGCCGGACGTGGACGCAGGGCTTCCGCACTGCGGGCCCTTTGTTCCTCGGGTCCAGCTACTGCTTACTCAGGTCACACTTAATTAATTAATTAAACAAACAATAAAGAATATAGAACTAATCTGCCTGCCCTCTTAAGGACCCGAGGTGAAATTGCTCCTAGCGGCGCAGGTTCCATAGTGTAGTGGTTATCACGTCTGCTTTACACGCAGAAGGTCCTGGGTTCGAGCCCCAGTGGAACCAGAAAGCCGATGTTTATTTGTGCACGCTGGATCACACGTATTTTAGTATCCGGGAGAGGTATTGTGTGTGTGTGTGTCTGTCTGTGTGTCAAAGGAGCTTTCCGGAGGTAACGACACCGACTTCCCCGTAACTGGACGGGTGCAACCATAGGCTAGACGATCTCATTAGAGATGTTTGTAGACGTGTCATCTAGCCAAGTAGGAGAGTGGACTAAATAGGTTCTGAGGATCCTTCCACGTGTGGGGTCTTAGAACCCTAAACACGAAATAGAGCACGGAGTTGGGAGAGCTCCGCACATCCCAATCTGGTCCTATTGTGGTTTCTCGTGAAGATGAGTATTTGTTAAGCGCCTACTAAGTGCCAGGCACTGTGCTAAGCGTTGGATCAGTTGAGATAATGCAGCTCATACTAAGGAGGCCTTGCACAAAGGAGTCATCAATGAAAAGGGTTATGGAAAATAGGTACAAACATTGCTATTTATCCCAATGATCACTTTTATTACTATTAAATGACCTAGATTTTTCTTGGTGCAGAAAAAAAAAATCACCTGGCTAAACAGGGCTGGGTGGTTCAAAGTGCCCTTCCTTCCGGTATTTCTCAACTCTGGAGATAAGAGGTGCGGTGAGTCTGTATTCCTATGGGAAGTAGACTTTCCAGTGGATTTTAGTTTCCAGGTTTTATTTTTTTTCCCCTTACGTGAAGGGTGACTAGAGAACGAATTAGAGGTTAGAGGCAAAAATTGAATCTTCCTACCAGAAGTGGGGTTCGAACCCACGCGGACACTTGTCCATTGGATCTTAAGTCCAACGCCTTAACCACTCGGCCATTCTGGTCGGCGATAGCATGGTTTTTTTCCCCCCTCCTGAGATGAGGTCTTATCTCCCTGAGCCTCTCAATTGCTCTCCTGGTGACCAACTTGGTGGCCCATGCCGAAGAGGAGATGAAAACCCAACTTTAAAGAGGAGAGAGGCAAGGAGACCGTGGGTTACTCTGTGACCACCTAAAACGTTCTTCATCTTGTCCTTCAGTCCTAGAAGGGACTGACACAAGACGCACAAGGCTAGGTCATCTTTGGGACCCGGAGCCTGTGTTGAATAAGCATTTACTAGTCGCTTGCTTAAATATGCCAGGAATTCTCCACGAAGCTCTGGGCATCCAGAAATGCAAGTATTCCTGTCTTCAAAGAGTTTACATTCTATTCAGGGATCCTGCAAGTATACGAATGAGTATACAATATATCTATACAACGTAAATAAGTAGATAATGCGGGAAGGAGGGGAAGGAAGTGGGCTGAAACCCCTTCTCCGACTGTCCTTCCTTCCCCCCCATCTCTTCAGTCTTCTTACACCTCCTCTGCCTCCCGCACGCAGATCCAGGGACACTGATCTCCGCGCTGTCCCTGGAACAAACCCCTCCATCTCTCAACTCCGGACATTCCCTTGGCTGGCCCTCATGCTCTCATTCCAATGCTCTCTTTCCCGGTCTCCTCTTTCTGTCTTCTCTGGCTTCCTTTCAAGCCTTATCTGAAGTCCCACCTTCTGCAAGAAACCTCTTCTCGTCCCCCTTAATAAGTTCGTGCCTTTCCTCTGACAGTGTCTCCAGTTCATCCTGGATATGTCTTGTTTGGACATTCTCGTTTACATGCTGTCGCTGCATTAGAATGTAAGCTCCCTGAGAGGAAGGGAATGTTCGTTTTTGTCTTTCTTTGTATCCTCAGGCCTTAGCACCGAGCCTGGCACGTAGTGAGTGCTCAACAGGTGCTTATGGACGTGACAGAGATGGTTGGTTGGTTAGCCGTCCTTCTCGAAGAAGACCAAAATGACATTACTGTTAGACTGAGATGGAACGTCTAGTGGAAGAAACACCACTTCACAAGCATTTGTTAAGCACCTTCCAAGAGCCAAGCACTAAGGCGACAATGAATAGACCCTGCTCTCCAGGAGCTCATATCCATTCCGCAAAACACTCCCTTTCTTTTCCCAGGAGCCACGGAAGAGGACCCCGCGAAGTCATACTGCTCTAGTTCTCGGGGAGGTGACGTGAGAAACTTGGCGGACTTCTCCCGTACTTGTTTGTATATTCTTGGAAATGGTAGGAAATGAGTTCCAGGATGCTAGTTCTCTTTGAATTTTCATTTCTAAAAACGCGACTCTGGTGGGACTCGAACCCACAACCTTTGAATTCCTTCAGCTTCACTAGAAGTCCAATGCGCTATCCATTGCGCCACAGAGCCACTCGTTTGGAGGCGGTTGCCTTCATCGTCACATCTATACGCAAAAAGCAGCGTGCCTCCTGGGGACGGGTATGCTTTTCAGAGTATAAAAAGGGATCCTGGAGTTTACACTTGGAAGAGGCTTTGGGGATCATTTCTTCACCCCTCTTGCTCTTCGTGGAAAGCACAGCTGCGACACTTGCACCCCACCGCGTGCGCGCATACTTGCAGGGCGTGGTTTGGTGTTTGGGGCTGGGGAAACTGGCGAGGCCTTGCTTGTCGGCCTCACTAGCCCACGAGCGCTCACAGATAGGGTTAGCGCCCAGCTCCGGATAGGAGAAGCGGGATTTGGGGGTACGGATTGATGAGGTCCAGTGAGACTTTCTCTTGTGTTTAGAACAACATTTATATGTCAATTTGGGGAAAGTAAAGAGAAGAAAAAAGGTTGGGGGAGAAGGAGGAAGGCACCAGGTAAAGGGCAGAAATTTTCCCCTTAAAGTCTCTTAAAGCTAGCTAATCTCGACGGTTCCATAGTGTAGCGGTTATCACGTCTGCTTTATACGCAGAAGGTCCTGGGTTCGAGCCCCAGTGGAACCAAACAGTTGAGCGATTTTTGCTTTTAATTGGCGATCCCGGAAAAATTCTCATCTCCTGGAAACAAGCAAAATCCAAATCCTTTCCTATTCAGTTTCCTTCACAGACACGGGAGGAGAATCTTTGGGGTTCCATACCCTTTTAACTGTCCTATACCCCAAACGGGGAAAGCAGGGAGAATTGACCTGTGATCGCTAAGGTCTATCTCCGCTCCATATCCAGCGATGGCCCAAGACGAACCCATCCTCTTCACTTTCTTCACTTGCAAAATGGGGCTGTGGTTGGAAGGAGAGGGGCAGGGCTAATGGATGCTCCCAAAGGAATTTCTCTTCCAGTTCTAGGTCCTATTATTTTTGGACAGAAAGCTCTCCCTTCAAGTAAGACCATTGCTGGAGGTGTCCCCACCTTGCGGGAGTTGGATATGCAGCCAGAGTTCCCTTAGTCCCCAAGCTCCGAGGATGCTGTCTGGCCATCCGAGCCTTGTAGAGATGTAACTTTGTCATCACCTTCGCCTTGGAGTCTTGAACGCTAAAGTATTGGGAGGACCCAGACGGAAAGCCGGGCGGGTGCAGGGGAGGCAGGGGTGCTCTGGTGGCTAGTAAAACGAACAGATCTGGGAATCTGGTCTAAGTGTGTCCCAGGGTGAAGCTGTATTTGGAGGTTTTGAGGGATCACGCAGTTAATAAGTATTTAGTAAGCGCCGCTTTGTGTCAGGCACAAAGCTAGGTTCGGGGACAGAAGGACAAAGAATAAAAAATGATCCCTATTTGTAAAGAGCCTGTATTCTAATGGGGGGGGGGAACACAACAAGCATACACACACACACACACACACAAATATATATTACATTTATATATGTACAACTACACGCTACACAACACATACATACGTTTGTGTATGCATATATAAATGTGCACATATATACGTATGCACATGCATCATAAATCTAAAGTCTATATTATAGACCAAGTAAGCTAAATGAAGGGATTTAGGAAGAAAGGCACACAGGGTTCAGGGAAAGGCATTCATGAAGAATTTGGTGCTTGGTCTGAGCCTTAAAGGAAGAGAAGGGCTCCAGGCCGGAGGGGAGATAACATTCCCCCTCCCCCACCTGTGCTCTGTCATCTCGGAAAAGTCACTCCCTCTCTTGGAATCTATCAGATGGGACTAATCATACAGGCATTACCTGCAGAACAGTGCTCTTGGAGGGGAGGAAGGAAACAGTTTTGTAGACTTCAGAATACTACCCACCTTCTGCTCCTACTACCACGGCCACAGCCACCAGAGATGCCACCACTACTGATAGTGCCACCACCAGTGAGACTTCAGCAAGACACTATCAAGAGATATGGCCATCTGCCTGAAGATTCCTTCCAGCTCCCAATCTCGTTCCTTCAGTCTTTCCTTTTCTCTTACCTTCACAGGGACTTCAGTTACTAGGAAGAAGTGAGTCCAAACAGTTAGGAGAGGGCACAAACCAATGCAATAACGCTGGGTTTGTTGGCTATTGATTTGGGGGCTCAGTCTGGTCAAGGAATCTTCTATCCACCCGTTTATTCCACAACGATCAGACCCAGGAAAAGACTCCATTTCATGTCCCTTAGCAGAAACAGCGTTCTTCTCCTATGCACAAGTACAGGAGAATGAGGCTATGCTAGAAGTTAGTTAACAGTGCAGCTTCCCCTAGCATTTTGAGGTTTACAAAACTCTTCTGTGAGATAGACTGTGCAAAGATTATCATTCCCATTTTACAGGTGAGGAAAACGAGGTCAAAAGAAGATAAGGAAATTGTTATCAGGGTCACATTGCTAGTAATACTTGAGGAAACACTTGCAAGGGTGGGGAACCTGCAAAGGAATCCCCCTTGGGTATTTGTTCTGTGAAGTTTGGATTCAGTCAAAGGGCCACACTTGAGGATGCAGAGGACAACATGTGGCCTCAAAACTGAAGGTTCTCCATCCTTCTGAACCCTCATCTTCCTTCTAATGTTCTGACAACACTAGACAGTGCTGGTGAAAGGTTATCGACCTTTCTTATGGATCTAGAGAGAACTGAGCCTGTCAGTTGTCAAAGCCACACCTGGGAACCAGGGCCTCATTTCCACTCTACTTAATTCTGGAATTGTAGTCTAAGGGAGAGGGTATGCTACAGTGAGGCCGACAAAAGCCTGAGGTTGTCCAGGGCTAAAAGACAGAGCCCACTTAGAAGAGTCCAGTATTGGGGCCAGTCCAGTATCAGCCAAGTTGACGAGAACCCAGCAAAGACATTGAATGACCTACTCAGTCACTGTTATACTTTGAGTACAGTGTCCAGTCTTTTCCTTTCCTGGATGCTGGGTGTGTTTGTGGAAGAGTATGTCCCTGGTGTTGGGGGAAATGCTTGTAGCTACTGTTTTTACTATGCATTTGAGTAACTTGCCTGTGATAAAGAACTGAAGGACGCTCATGTCATGTTAGAACAATAATGGTAGAACTGGAAGGGCCAGCTAGTGCTCATGCAGCTGGAACCTTAAAGTTGAAGTCAGACAGTGGACCTGGGTTCGAATCCTGATTTGGCCAAGTCAACTTTAACCTCTCTAGGCTTCAGTCTCCTCATTTATAAAGTGAGGGGGTTGGACTGGATGGTTTCTAGGGTGTTCTTCCATCTCTCCATCTGTCATCCTGTGGTCCTGGGTGAGCATAGGCAAGTCTTAGAATGGGGAATGTTAGAATTGGAAGAGGACATGGACCAGAGTTCTAGATCTTAGAGGAACTTTAGAACATAGAATGTTAGAACCAGAAAGGATCTTGGCAGAGAGCTGTAGAATGTAACAGCTGGAAAGAACCTTAGAATACAGGATATAGGATCATAGGAACCTTAACTTGGAACTGGATGCAACCTTTTCTAACTCTTTTGCTTGACACAGCTAATAAGTGTCTGAGAGAGGATTTGAACCCAGGTCTTCCTGACTCCAAGTCCAGTGCTCCATCCTTTATAATATCATAGAACATTAAGAGCAGTGGAATGTGCTGGTAAATCTTTAGCATCTGGTTCTCTGAAGAAAAAAGAAAGACTCATAGCACTTTAAAATTTAATCTGAAGAGTCTCTTTCAAACTGAAGTGGGCTAATGATGACTTAAAATAGAAGTAGAGGAGATTTCATTTTATTTTTTATTATTTTTGCTTAGGCAATTGGGGTTAAGTGACTTGCCTAGGGTACGCTAAGTGTCTAGGGAGATGTCAAGTGTCTGAGGCCAGACTTGTCAGTCCTCCTGACTCCAGGGCGGCTGCTCTATCCACTGCGCCACCTAGCTGCCACATTCGAGAAGATTTTAGAGATCTTCTAATGTAACTCCTGTTTTGGCTTGTCCCATTTGCAGATGAAGCAAGGCTAAGAGGGACAGTTTAGATGTAGTAGTAGTAGTAGTAGCAGAAGCAGCAGCAGCAGTAGCTAACATTTAGATAGCAGAAAGTGCTTCCTATGTGCCAGCAGGCACTATGCTAAATGCTTTCTAATTATCATCTCATTTGGTCCATACAACAATTTTGGGAGGTAGGTGCTATTATTACCCCCATTTTGGAGATGAAGAAACAGGCAAATGGGGGTTGAGTAACCTGCTCAGATTCACATAGCTAGTAAGTGTCTGAGGTTAGATTTGAATTCAGGTCTTCCTGACTGTAGGCCCCGATATTGGCTGACAGACACTATCCAAAAAGATATTGACCATTCAGAACATAAGATGAAATAGGGTGAAAATAACTTCACAAGTTAAGGTGAGGGAGAGAGCTAGATATCAGTTCATCTGAAAAAGATTGGGGGGGGTGGGAGAAGAGGTAAACTTCAATCTCAATATGAGTCAACAATATGACATGACAGACAAAAAAAGAAAAAAGCCAAAGGCTCTTAGGTTGAATTCAGAGAGACACGATGTTCAAGACCAGGGTCATGAGGGTCCTTTTGCAGACTGTGTGGAGAGACTCTCCTTCAGTCCTAGGCACCATATTTTAGAAAGTACATTGATAAGCTAGAGAGTGCCCAGTGCAAGACAATTAAGATGGCAAAGAGGTTGGATCAGGGGGTCACTGAAAGGCCCTTTACTCTGAGATTCGTCAATTTTGATAAACAGATAGAACATGAACATGGCATTTGAATTTGGTGTTAGGAGAGGGTTTGAGTCCAATCTCTTAAGTTGACTATCTGTATGGTCTTGCCCAAGTGGAAACTGGGAAGAAGCAAATCTAGATTTAATGTAAAGAAAAATTTCCTAATGATCAGGGAACACATCTTAAGGGTCTGGGAATAAATATCAGGGGATCCATGTACCTGGAACTTTTAATGTCTTGATAATTGTATTTCAATATAATTGGTTTCCTTTGTAATCTTAGGTTTTTTATTTAATACCTTTATAAGCAGGGGTCTAAAGGTTTCACCAGCCTGTCAAAGAGGTCCAGGACACACAAAATGGTTAAGAATTCTGAATTAGAGATGTTCGATAGAAGACTGGTCTGCTTAGGGGGCTGCTGCTTCTTCCTCTTGGAAGTCTTCAGGCAAAGGTTGGATATATAGGTATACTACTGAGGGGATTCTGGTTTGAGTATTGGTTGGATTAGATGAGCTTTAGGGTCCTATCCAACTTTGAAATTTCTATTATCCCATACTTAGGAAGTTATTTAACTTCTCTGAGAGTTAAGTTTTCTCATTTTTAAAACAGAATGATAGTAATAACTGTAGTGCTTACTTCATAGGATTGTTGTCAAATGAGACAATGTGTTTAAATGCTTGTTAAACCTTATAGAGCTATATCATAATGATGGATTGGTCCAAAGAGCCCTCTATCCAAGTGATCAACTCAATAAGATTGTAGAGTGTGGTCTTTGGTTGAAAGGGACACCTTCTAGGGAAGTCAACAATTCCTCCCCCACCTCTGTTGAGAAGACACAAGGAAGTCCTCTGATTGTTCCCTACTCTGATTGGCTGCCTTCAGGGTGATTGTTAAATAAATCAGGGGCTCCTCTGCTTAACTCTCCATTACATAAATGTAAGCAATTATTATTAATGAAAAAAGTTAGAAGCTGAAGGGACTTGAGAACTCAGAATGTTAGATGTGGAAGGGACCTTAGGGAACATTTTGTGCATTTCCCACAGTCATAATATGGAGAGAGGTTGCATCATTTGCCTTAGGTCACACAGTGAGTCTGTGGTAGGTTCAGGTCTCCTGGTACCCAGGCCATTGTCTTTTTCATTTTTATCTGTAATCTTTAATGTAGATATTCTTTGAATGGAGGAGGGTCTAGTATGTCTACGCATTTTGTTATGTGCCTTGCTTTTTTCATGCTTGGAATAACCCAAACTCTTTGCCTTCACTGGTTACTTGGGGTAGCTCCCATCACTATTTTACAGAATGAAGATTTCTGCAAGAATGTACTCCTCCTGCTATCTTGCCCCCTGCAAATAATGGGCATAAAGTTCAAGCTAACCTTTCCCAGTTCCCTGTTAGCATAAAGACAATTCCTTTCTGGAAGGCACAAGTCTTCTCTGTAATCTCTTCATGGCTGACTTCATCTCCTGGTTTCTCAAGGTGTAAATCAGGGGATTTAAGAGAGGGGAGATGACAGTGAAGGTGACAGAGATGACCCGGTCAGA